>NC_057813.1:704597356-704609034 GCF_018294505.1 Triticum aestivum
GTATTAGGCTGCAAAGTCTATAGGCAAAAATGAATACAATTCAGGTGGAGGGCTTTGCCCTCCCCGGTGACCTTAAAAAAAATAAGAAAGAAACTCGAAGGTATTGGTAGTGACACTACTGGAATCGACGGCTATGCCGAGTGCCGTAAACACTCGGCGAAGGCCCAAAAAAACTTGGCAAAGCCTTTGCCGAGTGTCGCACTCGGCAAAGGACACTCGGCGTACAACTTTTCGGCAAATAGAATTTTGCCGAGAACCAAACATCGCACACTCGAAAACGCCTTTGCCGAGCGTTTTTTGTGGTACTCGGCAAATATTGGGACTCGGTGAAACAAAACTAATGAACGACGAAAACGGCAAAAGTTGGTACGGTTGCACTCGGCAAAGGTGATGGCTTTCCCGTGTTGTACACTCGGTAAAAATGTTCAGCAAAATTTTTTTTAAAAAAAACGCCACCGTCAACGGCAACGACAATTCATGCCCGTGAGTTACAGTGGCCCCCAACTAGCGAGTCACCACTTGTCTGAGCAATGCGCTCTCCTCTGCCAAGCTAGTCGGTCCGCTGCTTCTGTGCTAGCTTGGCCGGTCCATTTTTGGCTTGCCGGAGAGTGCGGGTGCTGCTGCTCAGCAAGAAGACGCGTCTATGCGAGATGAGCCTGGCCGTCGCTCTTTGTAGCGCCGTTGACGACGCATGTGGCTCGTGGCCTCTGTGGTTGTTGGCGCCGCCGCTCGCTGGCGTGTGGTTGGTAAGCTGCTGCCTTCCCGCCGTGTGCATGTGCTGTCGCTGCCGCTTGCAGCTGCCTCGCATCTGCTGCTTCGCTGCTACGTGCATGAGGGAGCTTGGTGGCCGGCCGCCGGCGCACGTGCTGCTAGCTGCTGCTACTTTGCTGCTTGAGAGATGGCATGCGGGCGAGCCGGAGAACGAACAGTGCGCACCTGAAGCTGGAGGTGGTCAAGCAATATGCCGACAGACTGTTGCAGCTGCTCAAGTCCTTCGCCGGCGTGCTTCGAGTTCTCCATGGCTGTGTGCCTGTGTATGGGTGTGTGAGAGTGAGACGGTGAGAGAGATGAGAGGGACAGAAGATAAGGTGTGTGTGGCTGTGCGTGGCATGCATGTGTGTATGTGTTTGTTCATGATAAAGACGTGTGTGGTTCTGATGTATGGAGAGGGAGCACGAGATAGTAGATGTGTGGTTGTTTGCTTGCTATGTCATCGATCCGTGGAACTGGCTTCCAACCAATCAGAGACAGACACACTTTACCGAGTGTTGCTTCGGGAACAGACCTAGTTAAAAAAATCAGCATAAAGTCATTTAAATTGTGGACACTAGTAGAAAAGGGGGCAATGGTCCAGGCCGGTCCAGCCCATTAGTCCCGGTTCAATCCAGAACCGGGACCAATGGGGGCATTGGACCCGGTTCTTGAGCCCCGGGGGCCGGCCGGGCCACGTGGGCCACTGGTCCCGGTTCGTCTGGACCTTTTGGTCCCGGTTGGCGGGACGAACCGGGACCAATGTGCCTTGCTCCTGGCCCACCACCATTGGTCCCGGTTGGAGGAATGAACTGGGACCAAAGGCTTCCCTTTAGTCCCGGTTCATGCCACGAACCGGGACCAATTAATTGCCTATATATACCCCGCGAGCAGAGCAGTCTCACTGCTCTGTTTTTCGTGGCCGGCGAGGAGAGAGCTTTGTGTTGCTCTAGCTCACCTCCTATGCACACGAGGTGTTCGATGGAATGCCCGAGCCACACTACTTAAGCTTTCTCCTCTCCAAGCTCCACCTCCAAGCTCCATTTTTCTCAATATTTGTCTAGGTTTAGCGGTCCGTCACGTCCCGTCCCCGTCTTCACCGCCGTCGATTGCCCGCGTCGCCGGCACCACCTGGTGAGCCTCTTGTTCTTATCTTCTTTCTGAAAGGAAAAAAAACTCTTACTTGTATGTTTATATAGATACTTGTATAATTTTCTTACTTTTATTATTGCATCTTATATAGTGTGATGGTTTTGGTATCCGCCCCCGTCGGCCCTCGTCCTGTCTATGATTCAGATGTGGTATATATTATCTTTTCATAACTATTGGTTCATTTATTGTTTATGACAATTATGCCGACCAACGTGACATAGATTTTATTTATCTAGGAGGTTGTTGAACCGGAAATTCCAACCGACCCTATTGTCGAGAGGTTAAATTTAGTTGAAGAAGAAAACAATTTGTTGAAGGAAAAAATTAGAAAAATTGAGGAGGAGAAGATGATATTGGAGTTGCATGTTGCGGATGTCGTCGATGATCACAAGATCAAGATGGATGTAATGCGCTTGAAGATTAGAAAGATTAGAAAATATGCCATTCATACCGAGGCTTGGTATCATTATGTCGTTGGATCAGTTGTTACATTGGTTGCGATTATGATCGCATTTGTTTTCGCATTGAAATGTTTTACATAGTTTCAGTGTATGGTTTAATTAATTTAGATGCTCTGCAGAGCTTTATGTTGTTAGATGAGAACTATGTATGTACTTTGGTTTTAATGTGATGATGAACTTCTATTAATTTGGTCACTTAATTATATAATGCACGCAGATGAACCGACAATGGATGTACGGTTCAAGACACACCTCCGAGTACATTAAGGGCGTGCACGATTTTTTCGAAGTGGCTGAGGCAAACAAGCAGAATGGTTTTATGTGTTGTCCATGCCCTGTATGTGGGAATACGAAGTCTTACTCTGATCGGAAAATCCTTCACACCCAGCTGCTTTACAAGGGTTTCATGCCACACTATAATGTTTGGACGAGGCATGGAGAAATAGGGGTTATGATGGAAGATGGCAAAGAAGAAGAGTACGATGACAACTATGTGCCCCCTGAATATGGTGATGCTCCTGAAGATCAAGAGGAACCAGACGATGTGCACGATGATGCTGCAACGGGCGAAGCTGCTGAAGATCAAGAGGAACCAGACGATGTGCCCGATGATGATGATCTCCGCCGGGTCATTGTCGATGCAAGAACGCAATGCGAAAGTCAAAAGGAGAAGCTGAAGTTCGATCGCATGCTAGAGGACCACAAAAAAGGGTTGTACCCCAATTGCGAAGATGGCAACACAAAGCTGGGTACCGTTCTGGAATTGCTGCAGTGGAAGGCAGAGAATGCTGTGCCTGACAAAGGATTTGAGAAGCTACTTAAAATATTGAAGAAGAAGCTTCCAAAGGATAACGAATTGCCCGACAGTACATACGCAGCAAAGAAGGTCGTATGCCCTCTAGGATTGGAGGTGCAGAAGATATATGCATGCCCTAATGACTGCATCCTCTACCATGGTGCGTACAAGGATCTGAACACATGCCCGATATGCGGTGCATTACGGTATAAGATCAGACGAGATGACTCTGGTGATGTTGACGGTGAGCCCCCCAGGAAGAGGGTTCCTGCGAAGGTGATGTGGTATGCTCCTATAATACCACGGTTGAAACGTCTGTTCAGAAACAGAGAACATGCCAAGTTGATGCGATGGCACAGTGAGGACCGTAAGAAAGACGGGAAGTTAAGAGCACCCACTGACGGGTCGCAGTGGAGAAAAATCGAGAGAAAGTACTGGGATGAGTTTGCAAGTGAGCCAAGGAACGTATGGTTTGCTTTAAGTGCGGATGGCATTAATCCTTTCGGGGAGCAGAGCAGCAATCACAGCACCTGGCCCGTCACTCTATGTATGTATAACCTTCCTCCTTGGATGTGCATGAAGCGGAAGTTCATTATGATGCCAGTTCTCATCCAAGGCCATAAGCAACCCGGCAATGACATTAATGTGTACATAAGGCCATTAGTTGAAGAACTTTTAGAGCTGTGGAATGGAAACGGTGTACGTACGTGGGATGAGCACAAACAGGAGGAATTTTACCTAAAGGCGTTGCTGTTCGTGACCATCAACGATTGGCCCGCTCTCAGTAACCTTTCAGGACAGACAAACAAGGGATACCACGCATGCACACACTGTTTACTTGACACCGATAGTATATACCTGGCAAGCTGCAGGCAGAATGTGTACCTGGGCCATCGCCGATTTCTTCCGACCAACCATCAATGTCAAAAGAAAGGCAAGCATTTCAAAGGTGAGGCAGATCACCGGAAGAAGCCCGCCATGCGTACCGGTGATCACGTACTTGCTATGGTCAATGATTTACACGTAATCTTTGGAAAGGGTCCCGGCGGACTAGCTGTTCCGAGTGACGCTGAGGGACACGCACCCATGTGGAAGAAGAAATCTATATTTTGGGACCTACCCTACTGGAAAGACCTAGAGGTCCGCTCTTCGATCGACGTGATGCACGTGACGAAGTACCATTGCGTGAACCTGCTAGGCTTCTTGGGCGTGTATGGGAAGACAAAAGATACAGCTGAGGCACGGGAGGACCTGCAACGTTTGCACGAAAAAGACGGCATGCCTCCAAAGCAGTATGAAGGTCCTGCCAGCTATGCTCTTACCAAAGAAGAGAAGGAAATCTTCTTTGAATGCCTGCTTAGTATGAAGGTCCCGACTGGCTTCTCGTCGAATATAAAAGGAATAATAAATATGGCAGAGAAAAAGTTTCAGAACCTAAAGTCTCATGACTGCCACATGATTATGACGCAACTGCTTCCGGTTGCATTGAGGGGGCTTCTACCGAAAAACGTCCGATTAGCCATTGTGAAGCTATGTGCATTCCTCAATGCAATATCTCAGAAGGTGATCGATCCAGAAATCATACCAAGGCTAAGGAGTGATGTGGTGCAATGCCTTGTCAGTTTCGAGCTGGTGTTCCCACCATCCTTCTTCAATATCATGACGCACGTCTTAGTTCATCTAGTTGATCCAGAAAGTTCTTCGTGCTGAGACACCACGTGATGATCGGGTGTGATAGGCTCTACGTTCAAATACAACGGGTGCAAAACAGTTGCGCACGCAGAATACTCAGGTTAAACTTGACGAGCCTAGCATATGCAGATATGGCCTCGGAACACGGAGACCGAAAGGTCGAGCGTGAATCATATAGTAGATGTGATCAACATAATGATGTTCACCGATGAAACTACTCCATCTCACATGATGATCGGACATGGTTTAGTTGATTTGGATCACGTGATCACTTAGAGGATTAGAGGGATGTCTATCTAAGTGGGAGTTCTTAAGTAATATGATTAATTGAACTTTAATTTATCATGAACTTAGTCCTGGTAGTATTAGCATATCTATGTTGTAGATCAATAGCTCGCGTTGTTGCTTTCATATGCTTATTTTGATATGTTCCTAGAGAAAATTGTTGAAAGATGTTAGTAGCAATGATGCGGATTGGATCCGTGATCTGAGGTTTATCCTCATTGCTGCACAGAAGAATTATGTCCTTAATGCACCGCTAGGTGACAGACCTATTGCAGGAGCAAATGCAAACGTTATGAACGTTTGGCTAGCTCAATATGATGACTACTGGATAGTTATGTGCACCATGCTTTATGGCTTATAATCGGGACTTCAAAGATGTTTTGAACATCATGGACCATATGAGATGTTCCAGTATTTGAAGTTAGTATTTCAAGCAAATACTCGAGTTGAGAGATATGAAATCTCCAACAAGTTCTATAGCTAAAAGATGGAGGAGAATCGCTCAACTAGTGAGCATGTGCTCAGATTGTCTGAGTACTTCAATCGCTTGAATCAAGTGGGAGTTAATCTTCCAGATAAGATAGTGATTGACAGAATTCTCTAGTCACCATCACTATGTTACTGAACTTCGTGATGAACTATAGTATGCAAGGGATGACGAAAATGATTCCTGAGCTCTTCGTGATATTGAAATCGACGAAGGTAAAAATCAAGAAAGAGCATCAAGTGTTGATGATTGACAAGACCACTAGTTTCAAGAAAAGGGCAGAGGGAAGAAGGGGAACTTCAAGAAGAACAGCAAGCAAGTTGCTACTCAAAGTGAAGAAGCCCAAGTCTGGTCCTAAGCCTGAGACTAAGTGTTTCTACTGCAAAGGGACTGGTCACTGGAAGCGGAACTACCCCAAGTGATTGGCAGATAATAAGGATGGCAAAGTGAACATAAGTATATTTGATATACATGTTATTGATGTGTACTTTACTAGTGTTTATAGCAACCCCTCAGTATTTGATACTAGTTCAGTTGCTAAGATTAGTAAACTCGAAACGGGAGTTGCAGAATAAACAAAGACTAGTTGAAGGGGAAGTGACGATGAGTGTTGGAAGTAGTTCCAAGATTGATATGATCATCGCACACTCCCTATACTTTCGGGATTAGTGTTGAAACTAAATAAGTGTTATTTGGTGTTGGCGTTGAGCATGAATATGATTTGATCATGTTTATTGTAATACGGTTATTCATTTAAGTAAGAGAATAAATTGTTGTTCTGTTTACATGAATGAAACCTTATATGGTTACACACCCAATGAAAATAGTTCGTTGGATCTCGATCATAGTGATACACATAATCATAATATTGAAACCAAAAGATGCAAAGTTAATAATGATAAGTGCAACTTGTTTGTAGCACTGCCGTTTAGGTCATATTGGTGTAAAGCGCATGAAGAAACTCCATACTGATGGGCTTTTGGAATCACTTGATTATGAATCAGTTGATGCTTGCGAACCATGCCTCATGGGCAAGATGACTAAGACTCTGTTCTTCAGAACAATGGAGCGAGCAATAGATTTGCTGAAAATCATACATACTGATGTATGTGATCCAATGAATATTGAGGCTCGCGACAGGTATCATTATTTTCTGATCTTCACAGATGATTTGAGCAGATATGAGTATATCTACTTGATGAAACATAAGTCTGAAACATTTGAAAAGTTCAAAGAATTTCAGAGTGAAGTGAAAAATCATCGTAACAAGAAAATAAAGTTTCTACGATCTGATCGTAGAGAAGAGTATTTGAGTTACGAGTTTGGCCTTCAGTTAAAAACAATGTGAAATAGTTTCACTACTCATGCCACCTAGAACACCACAATGTAATGGTGTGTCCGAACGTCATAATCGTACTTTATTAGATATGGTGCGATCTATGATGTGTCTTACCAATCTACCACTATCGTTTTGGGGTTATGCATTAGAGACAGCTGCATTCACGTTAAATAGGGCACCATCTAAATCCGTTGAGACGACACCGTGTGAACTATGGTTTGGCAAGAAACCTGAGCTGTCGTTTCTTAAATTTGGGGTTGCGATGCTTATATGAAAAAGTTTCATCCTGATAAGCTCAAACTCAAATCAGAGAAGTGCGTCTTCATAGGATATCCAAAGGAAACTATTGGATACACCTTCTATCACAGATCCGAAAGGCAAGACTTTTGTTGCTAAAATCGGAAACTTTCTGGAGAAGGAGTTTCTCTCGAAAGAAGTGAGTGGGAGGAAAGTAGAACTTGACGAGGTAACTGTACCTGCTCCCTTATTGGAAAGTAGTACATCACAGAAAACTGTTTCTGTGACACCTACACCAGTTAGTGAGGAAGCTAATGATGATGATCATGAAACTTCAGAACAAGATACTACTGAACCTCGTAGATCAACCAGAGTAAGATCCGCGCCAGAGTGGTACGATAATCCTTTTCTGGAAGTCATGCTACTAGATCATGATGAACCTACGAACTATGAGGAAGCAATGATGAGCCCAGATTCCACGAAATGGCTTGAGGCCATGAAATCTGAGATATGATCCATGTATGAGAACAAATTGTAGACTTTGATTGACTTGCCCGATGATCGGTGAGTCATTAAAAATAAATGGATCTTCAAGAGGAAGACGGACGTTGATAGTAGTGTTACTATCTACAAAGCTAGACTTGTCGAAAAAAAGGTTTTTTTGACAAAGTTCAAGGTGTTGAATACGATGAGATTTTCTTACTCGTATCGATGCTTAAAAGTCTGTCCGAATCATGTTAGCAATTGCCGCATTTTATGATTATGAAATTTGGCAGATGGATGTCAAAACTGCATTCCTGAATGGATTTCTGGAAGAAGAGTTGTATATGATGCAACCGGAAGGTTTTGTCGATCCAAAGGGAGCTAACAAAGTGTGCAAGCTCCAGCGATCCATTTATGGACTGGTGCAAGAATCTCGGAGTTGGAATATACGCTTTGATTAGTTGATCAAAGCATATAGTTTTTGTACAGACTTACGGTGAAGCCTGTATTTACAAGAAAGTGAGTGGGAGCACTACAACATTTCTGATAAGTATATGTGAATGACATATTGTTGATCAGAAATAATGTAGAATTATTCTGCAAAGCATGAAAGGATACTTGAATAAAAGTTTTTCAAAGAAAGACCTTGGTGAAGCTGCTTACATATTGAGCATCAAGATCTATTGAGATAGATCAAGACGCTTGATAAGATTTTCAATGAGTACATACCTTGGCAAGATTTTGAAATAGTTCAAAATGGAACAGTCAAAGAAAGAGTTCTTGCCTGTGTTGCAAAGGTATGAAATTGAGTAAGACTCAAATCCCGACCACAGCAGAAAATAGAAAGAGAATGAAAAGTCATTCCCTGTGCCTCAGTCATAGGTTCTATAAAGTATGCTATGCTATGTACCAGACCTATTGTATACCTTGCTCTGAATTTGGCAAGGGAGTACAATAGTGATCTAGGAGTAGATCACTGGAGAGCGGTCAAAATTGTCCTTAGTGGAATAAGGAGATGTTTCTCGATTATGGAGGTGATAAAAGAGTTTGTTGTAAAAGTTACATCAGTGCAAACTTTTACACTGATCCAGATGACACTAAGTCTCAACCTGGATACATATTGAAAGTGGGAGCAATTAGCTAGAGTAGCTCCATGCAGAGCATTGTTGACATAGAAATTTGCAAAATACATGAGGATCTGAATGTGGCAGACCCGTTGACTAAGATTCTCTCACAAGCAAAACATGATCACACCTTAGTACTCCTTGGGTGTTAATCACATAGCGATGTGAACTAGATTACTGAATCTAGTAAACCCTTTGGGTGTTGGTCACATAGCGATGTGAACTATGGACGTTAATCACATGGTGATGTGAACTATTGCTGTTAAATCACATGGCGATGTGAACTAGATTATTGACTCTAGTGCAAGTGGGAGACTGAAGGAAATATGCCCTAGAGGCAATAATAAAGTTATTATTTATTTCCTTATAATCATGATAAATGTTTATTATTCATGCTAGAATTGTATTTACCGGAAACATAATACATGTGTGAATACATAGACAAACATAGTGTCACTAGTATGCCTCTACTTGACTAGCTCGTTAATCAAAGATGGTTATGTTTCCTAACCATGAACAATGAGTTGTTATTTGATTAACGAGGTCACATCATTAGTAGAATGATCTGATTGACATGACCCATTCCATTATCTTAGCACCCGATCGTTTAGTGTGTTGCTATTGCTTTCTTCATGACTTATACATGTTCCTATGACTATGAGATTATGCAACTCCCGTTTACCGGAGGAACACTTTGGGTACTACCAAACGTCACAACGTAACTGGGTGATTATAAAGGAGTACTACAGGTGTCTCCAATGGTCGATGTTGGGTTGGCGTATTTCGAGATTAGGATTTGTCACTCCGATTGTCGGAGAGGTATCTCTGGGCCCTCTCGGTAATACACATCACATAAAGCCTTGCAAGCATTACAACTAATATGTTAGTTGTGAGATGATGTATTACGGAACGAGTAAAGAGACTTGCCGGTAACGAGATTGAACTAGGTATTGGATACCGATGATCGAATCTCGGGCAAGTAACATACCGATGACAAAGGGAACAACGTATGTTGTTATGCGGTCTGACCGATAAAGATCTTCGTAGAATATGTAGGAGCCAATATGGGCATCCAGGTCCCGCTATTGGTTATTGACCGGAGATATGTCTCGGTCATGTCTACATTGTTCTCGAACCCGTAGGGTCCGCACGCTTAAGGTTACGATGACAGTTATATTATGAGTTTCTGCATTTTGATGTACCGAAGGTTGTTCGGAGTCCCGGATGTGATCACGGACATGACGAGGAGTCTCAAAATGGTCGAGACGTAAAGATTGATATATTGGAAGCCTATGTTTGGACATCGGAAGTGTTCCGGGTGAAATCGGGATTTTACCGGGTTACCGGGAGGGTTACCGGAACCCCCCGGGAGCCATATGGGCCTTCATGGGCCTTAGTGGAAAGGAGAAAGGGGCAGCCCAAGGTGGCTGCGCCTCTTCCCCCTCCCCTAGTCCTATTAGGACTAGGAGAAGGTGGCCGGCCCCCCTCTCTCCCTTCCCCTCCGAGGAATCCTAGTTGGACTAGGATTGGGGGGAGGAATCCTACTCCCAGAGGGAGTAGGACTCTCCTGCGCCTCCCTCTATGGCCGGCCAGCCTCCCCCCCTCTACTCCTTTATATACGGAGGCAGGGGCACCTCTAAACACACAAGTTGACACAAGTTGATCCACGTGATCGATTCCTTAGCCGTGTGCGGTGCCCCCTGCCACCATATTCCTCGATAATACTGTAGCGGAGTTTAGGCGAAGCCCTGCTGCTGTAGTTCATCAAGATCGTCACCACGCCGTCGTGCTGACGGAACTCTTCCCCGACACTTTGCTGGATCGGAGTCCGGGGATCGTCATCGAGCTGAACGTGTGCTCGAACTCGGAGGTGCCGTAGTTTCGGTGCTTGATCGGTTGGATCGAGAAGACGTACGACTACTTCCTCTACGTCGTGTCATCGCTTCCGCAGTCGGTCTGCGTTGGGTACGTAGACAACACTCTCCTCTCGTTGCTATGCATCACATGATCCTGTGTGCGCGTAGGAAAATTTTTGAAATTTCCACGAAACCCAACACGTTCGTCCTAGCCAATGATGTGGCACAGGTTATCTGTGTGAAGGACATGTCTACCAGACCGAGAAAGAGAAAAGATAAGGAAGCGAATACATCATACGATGAACCAAAGCGCCACATAGTTCTTTCAGGAAAAAGGGACATCGTGGGAGTGGAGGACAAGACAGACATGTCTGAAGATTATGAAAAGTTTCATGAAATTCCTCCCTTCAAAGTCAAGGCTGACCCCAGCATCCTGATAAGCGATGAAGATTATCCATGGTTACGGCGCAATAAGCAAATGACACAAGCGAAGAAAAAGAGAAGACTTTCTCTCGCAACTATTATGATGATACCATGCCAACTTTGTAACTGACGAGTATGATACCATTGTCCGTTTTGTATATGCACATGCTATGTGTGGGTCAATTTATGATATCATGCCAACTTTCAACTTTTTCAGAGTTCATTTGAGATGCTTTAATGTCTTATGGTTCAGCCCTCGTAATAACTAAAAATAGCAACAATAAGTATTTTGTTGTAAGTAGAAACAAAATAAAATAAATAAAGCAAGAAAGAAAAAAAAATGTTTTCAAATTTGAAAAGTAATGGCAGTAACAGAAAGTTTATAATTTTCCTAAAACTAAAAGCAAAAAAAATTAAAAAATAAAGCAAAAAATAAAAGAAAATAAATAATGCAGAAAACAAAACAAAAAAATTACAATAAGTATTTTGTTGTCAGTAGAAACAAAATAAAATAAATAAAGTAAGAAAGAAAACAAAAAAACAAAAAAAAGTGTTTTCAAATTTGAAAAGTAATGGCACTAACAGAAGGTTTA
>NC_057813.1:704610632-704629684 GCF_018294505.1 Triticum aestivum
CCTCTATTCCTTTCTTCTTCTCCTCTTTTTTTTCTTCTTTTTTTTTCTTCTTCTTCTTCCTTCTTCCTTCTTCCTTCTTCCTCTTTTCTTCCTTTTCCTTAATTATTTTCCTTTCTCGAGGGACAAGAAGAAAAAGAAGAGTAGAAGAAGAAAGAAAGGAATAGAGGAGAAAGAAGAAACTTCAACACGAGGGGGTGGTACCGATACCCCCTCCCCGATAACATTATTTTCCCATGTATATGTATGTCGCGTCGTTGTTGATATAACCCCCTCTAGATAACTTCGACATGAGGGGCGGTCGATATATATACCCCCTCTCGACCGTGATAACTTATACAACGGCAGCACCCCCCGGCCCTCGGCCCTCTCGCTCGACCAAAACTCTCGAGGACACCCAAACCATAGAGAGAAAACGATGTTGGTCTCCTACCCCCTCCCGCCGCGCCCCTACCCGACAAATTAACTCTCTCGAGGCCACCCAAATTTACCAAGTTAAAAGAGCGTTGTCGTCGAGGCCACCCCAAACCCTTGAAGCGTTGTGTCGAGGCGACCCCAAACCCTAGAGAAGCAGTGTCGAGGCCACTAACATGATTCCTTATTGTGATTAGCTAGCTAGTTCTACGTTTGCCACTAATATATATATATATATATATATATATATATATATATATATATATATATATTGACATGTTGTAAATATTTGCAGAAACTATGGAGCACTCCCGAGATGAAAAAACAGAAGCGATGTTGGGGGACATAATCGCAAATGGAAGTGATGATGTTTCGTCAATTCTCCTCGACACCGATGGTCAGCAGGATGAAGAAGAGGGCTATGTTCATGATGGCTTCGGCCCATTAATGCCAGTACAAGAAGAGGACTATGTTCATGATGGCCCCGGTGACACAATGGAGGTACAAGAAGGAGACTGTGCTGACTGCTCCGGTGACCGAACCGAGTCGGGCCAGGTATATATATATTAGTTAAGCCCATGCTGACTAGTTAATTGATGCTTCCATTGTTTTGGTATATGTACACATATTAATTACTCTCGTCTTTCTTCCTTATAATTTCTAGCCCTCCGGATCGAGCACAACTTCGGTAAGGAGACGAGGCCCGAAGAAAAAGTTGAGCTCGGATGAAAAGTTTGAGATCATAGAAATCGCGCCCGACGGCGAACCGATTGAACCCATCCGGACAAGGAAGGCATTTTCTGCTCAGTGCAGGGTTCTTGTTAGGGACAAGATCCCGATCAGCATCCAGCAATGGTATAAGCCTAAGGAGGAAGACCCTGAGGTGTCTTATGTCAATGATATCCAGAAAGAAGATCTTTGGACTGAGCTGAAGGCAAATTTCACCCTACCGCCAGAGGAGGATCCGGAGAATCCAGTTAAAGAGCAATTAATCAAGTCTTGTGCTCTTAAGAAGATGGCAACCCTATTCAGGAGGTGGAGGAAAGAGTAAGAAGATGTCGAAAAAAAAGACACCAGAATTAATCAAGTCTTGTGCTCTTTTTGTTGAAAAAAAAGACACCAGAATTCATCGGCAAATATGAGAAGATCAAAGATCACTGGCCCGCATTTGTGGCCCACAACACATCGGAAAAGAGTAAGAAGATGTCGACGAGAAACAAGGAAAATGCTGCAAAGAAGAAGCTTCACCATCGCACGGGGTCAGGTGGCTACCTCAAAGCCCGACCTAAGTGGTCCAAGGCTGAGCATGATCTGCTTGAAAAAGGGATCGAACCAGAGACAATGTACTGGCCAGACCGTTGCCGGACTTGGTTCTTCGGGGCTGGCGGAACCTTGGACCCTGTAACAGGGAAGTGCTAGTGGACGGATGAGCAACTGGAAATACCAGTCAAGAACCTTCGACACTATATCGCTGCAGCGCAGCGAGGGACGTTCCTTCCAAACAGGGAGAAGGACGAGCTCACAATGGCCCTTGGGAATCCTGAGCACCCTGGACGGACACGAGGCACGCCAGGCTCCATTCCGTGGAAGGTTGGTTTTCCAGACGCAGGGGGTTACAAAACCCACGAGAGGAGAAAGAAACTGGAGCAGGACCAACTGCAGGCGCTGCTTGGAAGGGTAATGGGGCTAGAGGATCGAGAAGAGGAATGAGAAGCAGCAGATCGCAAGAAATGACCTGCCGAAGCTTCCCCCGAAGCTACCCCGCCATCTCAGCGGAGAAGCAGCGTGGCTTCCACCGAGCTGCTTCAGCCGGAGCATGTCTTGACGGCTCCTGCTAGCTCTCCCGTGGATGGTATCACGGAGTCTCAAAGTTGCCATATTATGGCGCGATGGATGACTTTGAAGGTCAAGGCGGCTGTTGGCCAAGTTTATCCTAGTGGACCCGGCACAACTTATCACTGCCAGCCGATTCCAGAAGGATATGCTAAGGTGATGGTGGATGAAATAACGGAGGGATTTGAGGACCTCCCGCTTGACCACCCTACCGGTGAAGGGGAGACTAGGCTGGGTTCTGCTCTGAAGACTCCATGCCTATGGCGGAAGGAGCTCATCAACCTTCCAAACTGGACGCCTCCGCCTCCTCCTCCTCCTCCGGCGAGTCAGGGCACTCCGCCTCCTCCACCGCATCCTCCTCCGGCGAGTGACGATCAGGGCACGCATGGCGGCACTCCGCCTCCTTCTCCGGCGTGTGGTGGCACTCCGCCTCCTTCTCCGCATGCGCCGGCGCTCCCGAGCAGCCAGTAGCCTCCTCCTTCTCCGCCTCGCCAGCAAGGGCGGAAGAGACCCGCCGCCGCCCCGGCTGCTCCGGCGCGTCGTACTCCTTCTCCTCCGCCTCGTAAGCAAGCATGAAAGAGGACAGACTGCGCAGCCGCTCCGTCTGCTCCGGCGTCTAGCAGCACAACCAGAGGCGGGAGTTAATACAAATACGGTCCATCATCTCTCAAGCCTCTAGAGAAGTTACGTATGAGAGGTCCGAGGAGGAAAACAATACGATTGTGCGGACCCACGTGAAGGAGTTCTTTGAAGGGGTGAAAGCAAAGAGACGTCCACCTCCGGAGGAGAAGGTAGATCCGGTGAAAGCAAAGCGCACTATCGATGCCCTGAGAAAACCACCAAAGTCTCCGCCGAGAACCAACTATGAGCGCATTACTGAACGGGCATATCTCCAAGCCAAGCGGTCAGGAACTACTGTCAGTGATAAAAGGTTAAAAGAACAAGCAAAGGGGAAAAAAATTGCCCAGCTCGGCGAACAAGCACAGCAATCGTGCCCCTCGCTCAATGTGTCTAATGCTCCGGGGACGGTGCCCGGTTATGGCAATCTTGAAGATTACCTGCTTGACGATGCACTTCCTGATTTCATGGAGGTGGACGAACACAGATACGAGTACGGGAAGCCTCTCGTCAAAGATGAAAAATCTCTGACAACAATGATGCGAAGATTCCATAGTTGGTACATGAAAACCTGCAGAGAGTCTGAGGGGACGAACAGTTTGTATCTGAACATTAAAGAGGAGCACGACCTCGTTTCAAATGATCTGTTGTGTGTTCCATTTGAGGAGTTCTTCGAGTTCTTCAATCAAAAGGCCCTCAATAAATTAATGGTCTTTTGCTACTGCCTGTAAGTACTATTTCTGTCATTAAGTCTCTATATATAGCTCTGCTCTTTCATTGCATGTATTTATAATTAATTATCCTTAATATATTATGCAGATTGAAGATCATTAAGTGCAAAAAACAAGAAATTTATGATATTGGGTTCATTAACACAAATATCATAGATGTATTTCTGGTTGAAAACAACGTCAAAGAGGCGGAGGACAACTTGCTACAATCGTTGATCAAAAATCAAAACAAAGATACCATACTCTTTCCTTACAACGGCAAGTGAGTGTTACTGTTGTATGCATATTCGGTTTACCTTATTACTCGAGCGAGGTTATAGTAATGTAATTGATGAGTTATGCATGCGTGCGCAGGTACCACTATATTCTTCTGGAGATTAAGCTTGAGCGTGGAATAGTAACCGTCTTAGACTCTAGACGGAAAGATCCCGAAACCTATGCGGACATCACTGAAATGCTCAGCAAGTAAGTTCAATCGATCATTATCGCACCACATCGGCAATTTTTTGTTCATTTCCTGATATCTCAAGTAATAATAATTATTTTCTTTGTCTTGCAGGGTTTGGAAACTGTTCACCGCAGAAGCTCCGGAACTGCCGAAGGAGCTGCGATATACATACCCGAAAGTAAGTACTACTGGCTAGCTAGTTGCGCGCAGCTCCCGTTGATTCTATAGCTATACTTTCATCAATGTCATTTATAATGCTTCATTATCAGTTTGATTGACCTCTATTTCTTGTAAAGTGCTTGTGGCAGGAGGGAGGGAATGATTTCTGTGGATACTACATGTGCGAGTTCATCCACACCGCGACTTTGAAAAACAAGCGGAGCTACTCTAGAAGACAATATGAAGTGCGTAAGCAATAATATTCACAATTTCATTTTATGACACCATCATTTCTGTTGAGTTTCATTCATATATATGTATTAATTAACCCCCTTCTTCAAACTAGACGTGGCAGATGCGGGATGAACTCCTATAACTAGATCGCATGAAAGCAATTCAAGAGGAATTGGCGGGATTCTTTCTTGAACACGTCATCAGTAAAGCCGGAGAATACCATGTGGAAATTGATTTCAAATGCTAGGAGTTTGTAATTAAGAGATCTTATACATATTGTACATGTAGCCAGTAGCGTCGGATACATGATACGAAAACTTATTGTTCGACCAATCTCTCGGAGAAGGAGAGTTCGATCGATCACTTCTCTCGGTATGCATGACGAACTTCTGTACTGAATGGTTCTCTCGATCACATGTATATATAGTACGTAGCGTCGACCAAGCACGGACATAAGAGAGGACACTTCTCTCTATTAATTAGCTAGCTAACACAATATATGAAACACCTAAATTAACCTCCCAAAATCCCCAACCCCCCTCCTTTCAAAAAAACAAACAAAAACCCCAGCCACTGGAATGCAGACGCGTGGATGCCTTTTGGTCCCGGTTGGAGCCACCAACCGGGACCAAAGGCCCCCTGACTGGGCTCGGCGCACAGGGCCACGTTGAGGCACATTGGTCCCGGTTCGTGTTTGAACCGGAACTAATGGATGGAGGTATTAGTAACGACCCATTAGTCCCGGTTCATGAACCGGGACTAATAGGTGTTTTTCTACTAGTGAGGGGACTCGCCGTCGACGTCGGTGGCGCCCAGCCAGGCCTCCTCCTCGGTGCCTCCCCGCGCCGGGAGCTCCACGAAGCGGCCGCTCTCGTCCAGGAACCCGATGCCGCCGCTGTTGTGCGAGGAGACGCCATCCAGATCGTCATCGTCGAGGTAGTCGTAGGCCGCCGCGCCGTGGTAGCGTCGTGCTTCGGCCGCGGCCTTCACGTCGTTGTCGTCGCGGTCCACGGCGGGGCGCTTGGTGCGGCGCGGCGGCTCCATAGGGTTTGGTCGGACCGTCGGAGAGAAGAGACCCGGCGGCGCACGATTGAGACGAGACCTGACCTGACGAGAGGTTGGATGATATACCGTCGTAGTCGTGTTGGTGCACCCATCGGATTCGTTTTGGACTTACCCACGTAGCGAACCAACGCGGCACATATTTTTTAATCTCTGACAGGAACTGGGCCTGATTCGTGTGCCCGTCCGTTTCACTCCCCGACTCGGCCCACTGACGTAGCAATTCAGCAGTCACTGCTCACCGCAAACATTTCTAGCGCCACCCCACGGGCCAGTGAGTGGACGAACACCTCTTCAAGTATCATAATCACATTGCTGCTGTACGTACTTCCTCTGTCTCATAATGTAAGACGAGCTTGCAAAAATGTCTTATATTATGAGACGGAGGTAGTATTTGATTTCTTTCCTAATTCTCCACGTTCGTATTTTTTCTTACGAAATGATGCATGCATGGTCCCATCTGTCTCTACTCTATCTCAAGTACAGAATGTGACACATTCACTCTCTCTGCTTGCTCACCCAACAAATCCATATTTCTGCTTTCCCTTCGGCAGTTTCAATCATTTATATCTTCTAAATTGTAATCTCATTTAAACTCCTGGCGCCAAGACTTTAGAACAAGACCAGCCTTGAATACATTTCAAACATATTTAAACTTTCACATTTCAATCCACTCATTTGACTAACCCTTTTTAAAACTGTTTATTTGTGAAGCACATTACTTTAGTGTGTGAATATGATATTTGTGAAATATAAATGAAATAATTTTTAAAATCAATCAGAATATGTGAAGTTGGTTCAAAATTAGAGAAAATAATTTTCTGAACTAAGTGAAATCGGTTTTCCCAAACTGAGTGAAATAAGGTTTTCTGAAATGCGTGAAATTACTTGTTGAAATGAGCAAAATTACTTTTTTAAGTGAGTGAATACCATTTTCACATTTTCATGCTAGGCTTATGACATCTATTCCAATTTTTCCATATTTCATAAAAGAGTGAGCGAGTGAAAATCAAAAGACTTACATAATTTTTTTAGATATGCTTTTTTGAAATGGGTGAAATCCACTTTTTTGAAATGATTGAAATTAGTTGTTTTTAATAAATTAGTGACATCTGTTTTTATAATGAGTGAATGAGTTAATTCGCTTGAAACGAGTGAATCAATTTTTTTAATTGACCGAAGTTTGTTTTTGTATGTGTGAAATAATTAAAATGAGTCTTATGAAATAGTCCAGATCACTTTTTTTAGTGAACAATGTTTTTTTAAAATAGTGGGAAAATATAATGTTTGCGAAATGAGTGAAATTGGGTGAAATAAATATAATTAAATTGAGTGAATTCATTTTTTTGGAACAAGTGAAACCAGTTTGTTAAACAAGTGGAATTGAAATATGATTGAACTAATAAATTCAAACTAGTTAAAATATATCCAACATCTTTGTTATTTTAAATATCTTATCGTCGTGAATTCAAATTTGTAAGAAGTTTCAACATATAAAATTGGTTTAGAAGTTATCAAAAATTCAAAATTTCACCACCAAACTAGAATGCAAGGCCTTTTTTTTTGCGGGTGAGAATGCAAGGCTTTTGTTTGTATGCATACCTTAAGTAGAACGTTTCACTACCCGGACTAACCTCACCAATCTTGACACCGAGGCTGACGGTCCATGCATTGCCACATAACAGCACTAGTGTAATTATCACTTTCCACGGCTCAGCACTCCACCGAGCTCACTTTCGTGCTCATCCATCAGAAGTGAAAAACCATTGTTAGTTATTTCGAATCTAGATGGATATAAAAATTGACCAGTGAGCTGAGAAAGCATATACCCACAAAGAAAACTTATTAACTTTCTCTCGTTACCATCTTCTCTAGTGGTGTTTTTTCCATTGTACCATATGCTCTGTTTTATTTTTATTTTCCAGCATAGGTAGAATGCACACACACACACACACACACACACAGAGAGAGAGAGAGAGAGAGATAAACACGCCAGCAAAAGGCAAAGCCAGACCAAAGCTATGCCTTGGAGAGGAAAAAGAAAAGAAATCTCGAAGCAATCGACAAATTGTAACAACGATCATATTTGCATCAACTATCTCTTCACCCCGCAAGGACAACGCGAAAGGTTCTTCAATGATAATGCCTCTAGGAAGGGAACACCGCTTAAGCACCACCATCATCGGATCCAACCACCTAATGCCAGACTCTAGGTTTTCTCCCTGAAGAACAATTCTGGCCATATCCGAGCAATGTCTTCAATAATGTATTGATGCAACAACATCGCCATTGTCATGTGTAACCAACTCGGGTCAGGCCTAGGGTCTTCCCCTCGGAGCTTTAGACAGTACTCGAGAAGCACCACAAAACTAAAGTTAAGCATGTGTAGTCACCACCACTTATCCATGATCCCAACAACTACATGCCTGACTAGAAATCCCACCACCACCGTTATATAACCATACACTCTACTTCAAGCTTTCCTCCATAGATTGTATCTCATAGTCGAAGGCAAATTGACCGGAACGAGAACCGCCAAAACTCACAGTGGAACCTTCGACTCCACCCACAACCTTGTTAGATGAGTTCCCGACATTAGCCACTGGATCTGAATAGAAGAACCCTCAGCATCACGAAGACTTTGACGTCCACCGCAATCCGCAGCTCGAGTGACCCGTCGGTGTCTCCACGGTTAGATCTGAAGGAGAAATCCTTCCAAATCAAACACTGATAGAGACACTTGTTAATCTGATCAGATGCAACCACTAGCGAGAAAGGGAGCGACCAGCCCCAACCCTCACAAGCAGTCGCCACCGAGAGAGCCGCATGCGTCCAAGCGGAAACCAGTTTGGCGAAAAACTTGTCTCACCCGGAGGCTGGCCATCTACATCGACAACTCAAGACCGAGGTGGTATGCGCCACTTCGGAACCAGCCCGGCCTGGAGACCGGCTGGCTGTAACTTTCAGGCGTATAGCTCCGCTAAACTCCTTCAACATTTTCAAGACTGAGGTGTTCTATGACACCTCGGATGCGGTCTGGCATTGGAGCTCGGTTGCAAAAGGACACTACCGCGCAGGAAACACATTAACCCCAGGTGTGCGTGAAAATTGCCAGACGTCTGATAAAGGCTAAGGGATCCTAGAAGGGACTCCTGGGATGCCCAACGTGTGAACTCTTCAGATACACCTTGGCGGTCCTCGAGATCAGAGATGGGAACACTTGTCGAACCAGCTTTCAAGACCGACGATCGAAGACGAAGAACAGTTGGGAATAACCAAGGAGCGTCCCCGAATTGAAGACCGATTCAGGGGCTACCAATGGTGTCCTGGATTAGGGTTCACTCATCAGGTCGTCTCCCAGCCAGGTGGGCCGGAGCGGCGAGCCCCCCTTGGCGATTCATCAAGGGGCCATACTATGAAGGCCTATTGTGATCTACAAGGATGATAATAAGCCTTAGTGTTCAATACAAGGACTCCTAAGTCGTGGAGGACTCCTCTCCACCGACGTAGCAGGCTAGAACTCCTGTTATCCTAGGTCTCTGGAAACTTATATAAACCAGGGCTAGGTTAGTCGATAGATCATACTCTACACAAAACAATCTCGTATTAGATACTTGTATTCTATATTATACCCTAATACAATAAACACAAGCATGACGTAGGGTGTTATCTCCTTGGAGACCTCAAACCTAGGTAAAATTATGTGTTCTTGTTACCATCGCTTCAAGACACTTAGCTTGATCCCTATCTCAAGATCTGCCGGATTTTGCCCCCTCACCTAGCAACACCCGAAAATAGGTACTAGTAGTAATTGGCTTGGATTTCCTCATTACCTTCTAACTTTTACGGAATTGAGCCGAGTGCTAATGCATCAAATGTATCCATTATTTTGTAGCATAACTTTAACAAACTCACCGTACATAATATTTTTTCCTGCCAATTGTATTTTGTAATTTGTGTTAATAGAGCTGTTTTTTTTGTCTTTTGAAACTTGAATATGCAGGGACGAAGTGTGGTTTGAGAAGGTTGGGGGAGGTATTTCATGGCGTGAAGATACGTTGACTTGTGCCCGGGGAGTCAAAACAAGCGAGGTTGCTCGGTGCCTTACCATTATCATGTTCCCCTAAAAAAATCTTTGTGATCATGTCACACTTGCAGTGAAATTTCCCCAAAAATTGCAACAAATTCTAGAACACTGTGGTCCATCTTTGGCTGCAAAAAAAGTGTACTAGCTAGTATTGCTTTGATTCACGTCACATGGGTTGCGCTAGAAAGAGTCCTTGGGATGAAAAACACAACCATATGGATGGACATTTTAAGCTAAAGTCCTAGCCATGGGTCTTTGCCCTTCTTTTCACAAAAGCGGGTGAAAAGTGATGGGGAGTTACGTGTTGAAGTTTCCAAGTAACCATTTTAAGGTAAAGGTACAACCAATGATTCCGCACCCATTTTCACAAATTTGGGGCCTCTTTAATACGTAGGAAAAGTGGAAGAAGAACGCATGAATAGAAAAAATTGCAATGATTACACTATTCATATATTTGATTCAAAAGAAAGGATCATAGTGAGAAAGCGGAAATTTTCCTTTGGTTTAAAGAAAAACAAAGGAATTTTACGATCCACTCTAACCTCTCGTTGACATTCGTAAAATGTTGTAGCTAACATAGTATTAACTTAATATTAAATTTGCATATGTTTTAACCTTAATTTGACTATGCCTTTTAGGATTCCCGTGTTTTCAAACACGCAATTATGAAAAATCATGTGTTTTCATCATCCTCTATTTTGCACATGCAGTCCTATTTTATTACTATGTTTTCTTATTCTTGTGTTTTTAAATCCCGTGAATCGAAGAGGCCTAGTGAAATGGACACGTTCGACCGGTCCCTCATAATGCCTGACGTACACACACACGTTCCATCCTGCCCCTTGTATGTTTTAATCAGACTGTCATTTGGTTGGATATAAGTAAAAATAACATTATCCAATTAATGTGGTTGTTTGGTAAAAGGTTTCCAATTAAAAGGCAGGCTCTCGTGAATTGGCTCATCCATGCAAATAATGTGGTTCTCTAGTTTATTTAGACTAAAAGGAGGGCAAAAGTCCCCCCCCCCCTATGTTCCATTATCAGAACGAAACCAGAGAAACAAGGTCTTGTAACAGGGGGAGATCATGAATCAGACATGTTCTCCAAAAACAAAAAGGGGGAATACAAGTCTCTACCAGGTACATGCGGCCTCCGTTGGACGTATCTACACTGGCAGTGGTGTTCAGATCAGCAGCCTCTGCTGGTCTTTACGACAAGGGCGGTGGCTCTCGACGACCGCAGCAAGGAGGTTAAGGGTCATGGGGCCAGTCGCACCGACGCAAGGGGCGGTCAGATGCGGCGATGTCGACGCCCACTGATGGTGCAAAAGGAATTTTCCAAGTGTCGTCAGGTCGGGTCTAGGCCCGTGCAGCCCTGTGTCCTAGAAGGAAGCTTTTAGTCAATGCAGGGTCACACACCGACGGCTCCCTCTCATTATCTAGCACCATGGCAGTGGCATGGTGGATGATGTAGGTCGACACGCGGTGGTCCAGAGTGGCAGCGGCCGCATCCCCGCCACGACATGGACGACCTCTCGATAGTCATGGCGATGTTCGAAGGTGGGAAGAAATCCCACCAATACGCTAGCGCTTTTTTGGTATGACGTGGAGTACTAACTGGTGCGACTATCGGAAGATCCGGCATCAAGATGGTGACGGGAGCAGTGCTTCATGTCCGGGGTGAAAACCTTGTCCTGCCCTTTACTGGTTAGGCTCAACAGCGATGTACTTCTTGCTGCTGAGGGTGTTGTCTCCTTGCTCAAGGCGTAGGCGTTACCTTGTTGAAGGTGTTGTCTCCTTGTTGTTGTACTGACCTCCATTGGTTGGTCTCGACAATCAGGGTGAAAATCCTTGTCCAGAACATCTCCGACCAGGCGTGGCAACGGCGACACGAGGGCGTTTATTCTTTCTTAAAGGCGTTGTTGTGGAAGAAGTCAATCTAGTTGTAGATGTTAATTTCATATCATGTAATGGTTTGATCATGATTTTTTATGCTTTGTATTCTACTTGTTGATGTCTTTGGACTTGTTGCCTTACATCAACTATAATAAAAAAGGTTATGTGCATCACAATGATGCAGAGATGCGACAAGCAAGAAAATGAAGAAGTTCAAATCAACACAGGGGCCAAATGGATGTTAACATGAAAACCCCCTCCAATGAGAAGGGGGGAAAGGGCAACACTGGCAACCCAACATCGCAACTTGCTGAGAAGCTCCAACACCGACGTCGACAGAAGCTGACCTCCACCACTAAACATGCCCGTGGTCAAGAGTGAGCAGTGGTTAATTCGAAAACGCCTGTAAGGTCCCAAGGAGGGAAGGGAACCACTTGGGCACCATCTTCGCCAGCATCAACCTCCTTCCCCAACTCCCACCCCCGTGGACAAACTCAAGCTTTCACCAAGAATATGTCGGATTCATTGATTGGAGTTATACAAAAAATGGTGTTTTCATAGTACGATCAACTTATTTGGAGGAATGGAACAAGCAACATGCAAGAAAATTGCAACCTGCTGATGGTATGGGAAGAATCAATGCTAATCCTATCTGGGGTAAGGTTTGGAAATTATCTTATCTGACGAAGGTTAAAATTTTCATCTGGCGTACCTTGCATGTAACCCTCATGTATCATGTTACGCTTGCTAATAGGCACATGAAAGTATCGCCCAATTGCCCATCATGCTCGAAGGGGGCAGAAGATACAAAACACATTTTATTCATGTGTCAAAAGGCAAAGGAGGTATGGGGCAAGTTAGGACTACATGAGGTAATCAATAAAGCATGTGCTACTGATCGTGCGGGAGAGGCAGTCTTGGAATTCTTACTACTTATGCCAGAACAAGAATTAGCGATAATGGGTTCTCAAAAGGCACATGATCTGATCGCTGTTACAGCCTAGCACTTATGGTGGGATAGACACAAACTGGTTCATGAAGAAAAGTTTCAAGATTCAAACCAAATTTCCATGGGTACCCGAGCTAGAACGGCTAACTATGTTAATGCACACTCCCCTAAGGCAACTAGTAAATCAGGAGGATGGAGAAGATCTCCTATGGGTTTTGTTAAGATTAATGTGGACGCCTCTTATGACCATGATTTACTTAGGGGAACAACTGGGACTATTCTCAGAGATGATAATGGAAGATTCATTGTTGGTGGAAACTAGAGGATTGATTGGTGAACTGAGGTATTAATAACAGGAGCTTTGGCCCTAAGATTTGGACTATCCCTTGCACAAAAGGCGGGTTGCAATCGTCTTCTTGTGAATTCTGACAATATGGAGGTGATTGAAGTAATGAAACATGGAGGACATTCAACAGGAGTGGCGGCAACAGTGTTCAATGATTGCTATTTCATAGCTTGTGATTTTCCGCTTGTTAGATTTGAAAATTGTAATAGGGAAGCAGAACCTTGATTAATCAATCAAATTAATCCCAAGCTACACTCGCTCGGCAGCAAACAAATCCCGACCCAAATACAGAGCACGCGGCGCCTGCCCCTCCCTAGGGTTCCGCCCACGCCGCCGGCTCCCCCGTCGTGGGTAGCCGCCGCTGCGGCCGGCGCCCGCCACCACTAGCCCAACCCTCCCCTCTCCCTCTTCCATCCCCTCTCCCCTCCCCTCTCCCTTGTACCCCTGCATCGCCTCCCCGAGCAAGGCGACCGGGGGATCCCATCCCACCCCTCCCAGCGCCCCCTCTCCCCATCTCCCCCTCCCGCCACCGCCGGCCTGGACCACCGAGCCTTGCTCGTGTGGTGCCGGCGGTGGCGGCCCCATTCCCCCCGCCCCGCCCCGCGCAGTGCCATGGCTCGAGCGGCTAGCGGCTGGCGGCTGGCGGAGGCGCACTTCGGCGGCAGCGGATCTGGCGGCGGCATGGCCCCTTGGGTGGCGCGGTGCCGGGTGGCAAGGTGGCGACGGTGTGGCCGCTTGGCGGTGGGGCATCCCTGTGGCTGGCGACGGTGCCCTCCCGGCCCAGATCTGGGACCTTTTGGGCCCATCTGGGTTTGGGCGGGCCTGGCCGGAGCTTCTCTGCGGTGTCTCCGGCGGACGGCGGGGCGACTCGTGCGGGGGGTGGCAGCGACGGTGGCTCGTGTACTGTAGTGCGACGACGTGGGCTCCATGAGCCCGATTCGGGCTTGGCCAGGCCTATCTGGACCTTCAGCACGGGGGCGAAACATGGTTTCGGGGGGATCTGGAGCCGGCACAGGCGCCGGTCATGGACATGGGTCATTTCTCCTCTCCCCCGGTCGATTTGGTCGCGTTTGCCTGGTTTGCCCTGTTGCTTCGTCCGGCCGGTTCCTGCCACATGTGGTGGAGGTTATCCCCTCCTGTGTGCCTGCTGTTGCTGCCGCTCCTTGTTCCCAGTTGCTCTCTCTGTTCCCATCGGTCTCGCTTCATTTGCCACGGTGAGGCGGTGATGGGGACTGCACGGCCGTGGTGGCGCATGTTGGTAGGCGGCGTGTTTGGTGGCGCACGATGGATCGTCTGGAGTCGTGGGTGGTTGGTGGTCAGGAGAAATCCATGTCGGCTTGTCCGGCACCGACGCAGTGACGCCTATGGCCGCCGCTGTGCCTTCCTGAAGGGCGTCAGGTTGGCC
This sequence comes from Triticum aestivum, assembly GCF_018294505.1. Lineage (NCBI taxonomy): Eukaryota > Viridiplantae > Streptophyta > Magnoliopsida > Poales > Poaceae > Triticum > Triticum aestivum. The sequence goes on from NC_057813.1 coordinate 704,624,811, forward strand.
CCTTCCCCCGCACTCCTCTACATACAGGGGGAAACCCTAGGACTTGTCCGGGTAGCAGCGTCGTCGGCGTTGTGATCCTTCTTGAAGGTGTTGCTTGGTATGCAGTGGTCCGGAGTGCTTGGAGTGTGGTGGAATTCTCCGGTGGGCGCAACGGTTGTGGGCCTTAATCGTGTGGTCCGTCGCTGTTCGCATCTGTTTCTTTTTTGTTTTCTCTTTTGTTTCTTTTGGGCGTGAATGTGCTGCTTCCGCCCCAGCACCTATCGTTGGTTGTATCGATATTGGTTGTTTGTAATACAAAGCCGGGGGAAACCCTTTTTCGTAATAGGAAAGCAAATAAGGTGGCTCATGAAATTGCTGGGCTAGCAAAATGTTTGGTCACTACGGACTGGTCTGAGGAGCCTACGAGGGACATTGTTCATTTACTTATTGATAATGTAACAATTATTTCTAATTAATAAAGTACATGTTTATTTCAAAAAAAAGGACTACACCCACCCACCCACCAAACCTTGAGGAAAGGTGTGTGATAGCACTATGGGCATCCCAATCTTTTGATGAGAAACACACAATTGATTTAGGTTGCTAATTAGCTAGCTAATAGAGAGAAGTGTTCTCTCTTATCTTCGTGCTTGGTTAACCAAGTACTGCTATGCCTAAACATGTCTTAGATTGAAGTGAAGGCAACATGTGGTGCATGTCGAAAGTAATACTAATCCTAACTTTATCAAGTTTGGATTGTACTACTTTCGACATGCACCACATGCATGTTGCCTTCACTTCAATCCAATCCATGTTCATTTCACCCACTGATATATAATAACTCTTCATGCTTGCATCATCCATCATCATAATAACAAGTCCTACTAATCATCATCATACAACTTCTACTCGTTATTAATAACAAGTCATACGATCATCATCCTCATAGTCATCGAACCAACCCTACTTAATTGTTCTTAGCATATGATCATCAGTATTAGGTAGGACCTAAATACCCTCTTTAAGGCAAAATAGCATAAAACAATATAGACCCTGACTCTCCATTATGGAGAACCTCATAGTCATCGAACCAACCCTACTTAATTCGTCTTAGCATATGATCATCAGTATTAGGTAGGACCTAAATACCCTCTTTAAGGTAAAATAGCATAAAACAATATAGACCCTGACTCTCCATTATGGAGAATGGAGATCATCATATCTCCAATTCTTGCGCTTCGCTTCCTTTTGCTTCCAAGAAGCTCCTTACGACTGTCCATACATTTTTTTTCCATTCTTTGATTGTCATGTCTCCACTTCTTTTAGAAATCCGGTATATACAGTTGAGATTCGTAGGATGACCTGGCTGTATGTTCAAAACATCAAGGCGACCATGCTGATACATCAGATGAGGCACACAATCATTCAGAATTATCTATTGAAAAACATAGTAATAACTTCGTAGTTAGCAATGATGTACTACTTTTAGAAGTATGCAAAAGATGCACGGATGTCGTAATAGTAAAAAATCTTACCAGGGTATCTCCATGGTAGTTACCATAGTTCAACACGTGCACTAGTGACACGTATTGACCATAATGTTGAGGAGTTTGAATGCAGATATTGTAATTTTCAAGATCAATACAAAATGCGATCAGATGATTTTTCTCCTGATAAGTTAATTCGGAGCCTTCGGTGTAGTAGGTTCTGTCTACCATCTTCCGCACATTCTTTGAAGAATGAAAATAAGATGTCAATGGAAATAAGTTGTCAACTATTTTCAAATAAACAATATAAATTAGCTAATAACTATGTTTGAGAAACTCACATAGCGGTAGAATTGGAGGTGTATCAACAAGGACAGAAATGTCCATATTGTCTTGCTCGATTTTAGGATCACCAAGATCCATGGTGACAAGCATACCCTCATCAAAACCATACATCTTGCAAAGTGCTTCCCAATTTTTGCAACCAAAATGGGTTACACTCTCAGAATTGTACAACTTTACTTCAAAATCCACACCATGATGGGTCCTTAGGTGAATTTTCTTTGTTTCCATACTTTCATGGTCTTCAAAACCCATCCTCTCCAAGACATAGCGTCTTGCATAGCATGGGATAAGCTAGTCGAATTAGAAAAGATGAAAAGTACACGTTGAAATAGTTGAAGTCGTGCTTATAATTACGAAAGAAACACTTGTCGTCGTTGCGTACCGTTTCAACATCGAAGGTCTCCTCGAGCTTAATGCTGAAGCGCTGATCTTCGTCCATCTCAAGGAACCTGTCGCACATACCTCGGTCGTCGTGGCACCAGTCACACTCCCCCGGGCGGTTTTCGTCGTCCGAGTATGACATTTCCTATGTTCATAATTCAAATATTAAACTTTTACAATTAAATATATGTACTAAAAAATCTAAATTAGATCATTATTATTCATCACGAGTTGACTATCGGTCTGTCGAGCCTTTTCTTGAAAACTCTCAGCTCACGTGGTGTACATATTCGAGCGTCGGTGATGGTAGCTCCTCCTTTCATTCCCGAGTGCATTATAGCAAATTGTCTAGCACACGGGAATGAAGGAGAAGTTACCCCCACGACAACAGTCGGGATTCTTCGTCCTCTCATATATATATGGTGGAGACTCTCCCTCACTGATTCCTCTCTTTGACATTTGCGACCATCGGTGATGGTAGCTCCTCCTTTCGTTCCCGAGTGCATTACACCAAATTGTCTAGCACACGGGAACGAAGGAGAAGTTACCCCCACGACAATAGTCGGGATTCTTCGTCCTCTCATATATGATGGAGACTCGGCAGACTTAAAGTCAACCCAAAATATCGTTTAATTATCTTTCCAAAAAAGGACATATCGAGCGCCTGAAATTTGCCGGCAAGGAAATATACATGTTTATCTACTTCATATGAGCATTCAAACTTGATGGCCATTTGAATGGTTGAAAATATGAGCAAAACCATTTCAGAATATCTTATAGGACTCATATTGACATGGAGATTTGGCTAGTCTCACCTCGAGGTCGGAGGGGGGTCGGTGACGGGGTCGACGACGGGGATGATGGAGGGGGCTCCTAGATTTCTGCAAAAACAAAAACCCTATAAGCTATCAACTAATCAAATGCATATGCCTTGCATAGTGCTCTCCAATTTTAGCAAAACCAAATCGTAAAATAAAGTAGTATTCAAATTAACATGCATTCAATTATAAGCAAAACTATATCATCTCTTGTGTCCGCACATCGTCGAATATTATCACTAATACACCTCTCGAATACTATCATACATATAGCATCGCTAATACAGCTAGAACCGTAGCGCCCGACGGGTATCAGCGCGGGCGGTGGACACCCAAAGAGAAGGAACCATCACAGGATCATAGCTCCAGTGAGGTCCCTAAAGAACCTGCCAGGTATTGTCGAACCTGCCCTCCAACGCAACCATGTAGCGACAGACGTGCTCTTCCTCCTCGCTGACACGGTGATGTACCACCTCCGCGGTGTCCGGAAGCCTCGGCACCATCACTGTCCCACGCGACCGCCACCAAACAAGGATCGGGTCAACGACGGACTGGCTCCTCACCAACCTACACCCCCCGGAAGGTAGCACCTCCCAATACCAGCTCGGCAGAGCCCAGTCCCGGACATGGCCCCTCTGATCAAGGTCTCCTCTGCCGAGTCGACGACGAGGATGCGGGATAGGCATCGTCGACGTCGATGCGGGAATAAGAACTAAAAAAATAAAGTAGTTCTATTAGTTTTTTTGCTAAGAATAAACTACTTCTATAGTAAAATAAAGTAGTTTTATTAAATCAACTAGTTCAACTACTAAGCACTTACTATAAATAAAATAAAGTAGTACTTGCTAAAAATAAACTACTTCTATAATGAAATAAATTAGTTTTATTAAATCAACTAGTTCAACTACTAAGCACTTACTATAAATAAAATAAAGTAGTACTTACTAAAAATAAACTACTTCTATAATAAAATAAAGTAGTTTTTATTAAATCAACTAGTTCAACTATATACTAAGCACTTACTAATAAATTGACAAAAAAATTCTATGAACAAAAAAAATCATACATCAACGCATACATATTCATGGATCATACATACATCTGCATATATATACATATACATACAACATCCATATACACATACATCAATGAACTACGTCGGCGGCGCCGGCGCGCGGCAGAGGGCGGCAAGCAGCGGGCGGCGGTGCGGGGCAGAGGGAGGGCTCACTGGGCGGCAGAGGGCGGAGGCGTCAAGGTCGGGGCAGAGGGCGGCGACGGCCAGGTCGGGGCAGAGGGCGGCGTCGGCAATGGGCGCGGGCGACGGGGTCGGGGCGGCGCGGGACAGCGTCGGAGGCAGGGGCAGAGGACGGCGGTGATGGGCACGGCGGCAGGGCGACGACGGTGACAGCGAGGCAGAGGGGCAGCCTGGCGGCGTCGGGCGGGATCGAAGAACTGAACGGAAATTTTCACAAGTGCTGTTTATATAGACAGAACATTGGTCCCAGTTGGTGCCACCAACCGGGACCAATGACCACCTTTAGTCCCGATTGGTGGCACCAACCGGGACCAATGACCACCTTTAGTCCCGGTTGGTGCCATCAACCGGGACCAAAGGTCTCTTTTCAGCAGCCCAAAGGGCGGGAAGCAGAGGCCTTTGGTGCCGGTTGGTGCCACCAACCGGTACCAAAGGTGGGCATTGGTCCCGGCTGGTGCCACGAACCGGGACCAATGCGCACATTTGGTACCGGTTGGTGCCACCAACCGGGAACAAAGGCCCTGTGCTGCCCATGGCCAAAAGTTTAGTCCCACCTTGCTAGTTGAGAGGGGCGCGCAGTGGTTTATAAGCCCCACTGTCGCACCCCTC
>NC_057813.1:704630142-704639261 GCF_018294505.1 Triticum aestivum
TTGGTGCCATCAACCGGGACCAAAGGTCTCTTTTCAGCAGCCCAAAGGGCGGGAAGCAGAGGCCTTTGGTGCCGGTTGGTGCCACCAACCGGGAACAAAGGCCCTGTGCTGCCCATGGCCAAAAGTTTAGTCCCACCTTGCTAGTTGAGAGGGGCGCGCAGTGGTTTATAAGCCCCACTGTCGCACCCCTCTCGTGAAGGAAATATGCCCTAGAGGCAATAATAAAGTTATTATTTATTTCCTCATATCATGATAAATGTTTATTATTCATGCTAGAATTGTATTAACCGGAAACATGATACATGTGTGAATACATAGACAAACATATAGTCACTAGTATGCCTCTACTTGACTAGCTCATTAATCAAAGATGGTTATGTTTCCTAACCATAGACATGTGTTGTCATTTGATTAATGGGATCACATCATTAGAGGAATGATGTGATTGACATGACCCATTCCGTTAGCCTAGCACTTGATCGTTTAGTATACTGCTATTGCTTTCTTCATGACTTATACATGTTCCTGTAACTATGAGAAATATGCAACTCCCGTTTACCGGAGGAACACTTTGGGTACTACCAAACGTCACAACGTAACTGGGTGATTATAAAGGAGTACTACAGGTGTCTCCGAAGGTACATGTTGAGTTGGCGTATTTCGAGATTAGGTTTTGTCACTCCGATTGTCGGAGAGGTATCTCTGGGCCCTCTCGGTAATCCACATCACTATAAGCCTTGCAAGCAATGTGACCAATGAGTTGGTTACGGGATGATGCATTACGCAACGAGTAAAGAGACTTGTCGGTAACGAGATTGAACTAGGTATTGGATACCGACGATCAAATCTCGGGCAAGTAACATACCGATGACAAAGGGAACAACGTATATTGTTATGCGGTTTGACCGATAAAGATCTTCGTAGAATATGTAGGAACCAATATGGGCATCCAGGTCCCGCTATTGGTTATTGACCGAGAATGGTTCTAGGTCATGTTTACATAGTTCTCGAACCTGTAGGGTCCGCACGCTTAACGTTACGATGACAATTTTATTATGAGTTTATAAGTTTTGATGTACCGAAGTTTGTTCGGAGTCTCGGATGTGATCACGGACATGACGAGGAGTCTCGAAATGGTCGAGACATAAAGATTGATATATTGGAAGCCTATGTTTGGACATCGGAAATGTTCCGGGTGAAATCGAGATTTTACCGGAACACCGGGGGGTTACCGGAACCCTCCCAGGGGTTAATGGGCCTTAGTGGGCCATGAGGGAGAAGAGGAGGGCTGGCCAGGGCAGGCCACGCGCCCCCTCCCCCCTAGTCCGAATAGGACAAGGAAGGGGGGGCGGCGCCCCCCTTTCCTCTTTCCCCTCCCCCCTTTCCTTCTCCACCAAGGCAAGAGGGGGGAGTCCTACACCCGGTGGGAGTAGGACTCCTCCAGGCGCACCCCAAAGGGGCCGGCCACACCTCCCCCTCCCTCGTTTATATACGAGGGCAGGGGGGCACCCCATAACACAGAAGTTGATCTACGGATCGTTCCTTAGCCGTGTGCGGTGCCCCCCTCCACCATATTCCACCTCGGTCATATCGTCGCGGAGTTTAGGCGAAGCCCTGCGCCGGTAGAGCATCATCATCGTCACCACGCCGTCGTGCTGACGGAACTCATCCCCGAAGCTTTGCTGGATCGGAGCCCGGGGATCGTCATCGAGCTGAACGTGTGCTGGACTCGGAGGTGCCGTACGTTTGGTACTTGGATCGGTCGGATCGTGAAGACGTACGACTACATCAACCGCGTTGTCATAACGCTTCCGCTTACGGTCTACGAGGGTACGTGGACGGACACTCTCCCCTCTCGTTGCTATGCCATCACCATGATCCTGAGTGTACGTAGGAATTTTTTTGAAATTACTACGTTCCCCAACAGTGGCATCCGAGCCTAGGTTTTATGCGTTGATGTTATATGCACGAGTAGAACACAAGTGAGTTGTGGGTGATATAAGTCATACTGCTTACCAGCATGTCATACTTTGGTTCAGCGGTATTGTGAGATGAAGCGGCCCGGACCGACATTACGCGTACGCTTACGCGAGACTGGTTTCACCGTTACGAGCACTCGTGCTTAAAGGTGGCTGGCGGGTGTCTGTCTCTCTCACTTTAGCTGAATCGAGTGTGGCTACGCTCGGTCCTTGCGAAGGTTAAAACAACACCAACTTGATGAACTATTGTTGTGGTTTTTAGGCGTAGGTAAGAACAGTTCTTGCTAAAGCCCGTAGCAGCCACGTAACATTTGCAACAACAAAGTAGAGGACGTCTAACTTGTTTTTGCAGGGTATGTTGTGATGTGATATGGTCAAGACGTGATGCTATATTTTATTGTATGAGATGATCATGTTTTGTAACCGAAGTTATCGGCAACTGGCAGGAGCCATATGGTTGTCGCTTTATTGTATGAAATGCAAACGCCCTGTAATTGCTTTACTTTATCACTAAGCGGTAGCGATAGTCGTAGAAGCAATAGATGGCGTAACGACAACGATGCTACGATGGAGATCAAGGTGTCGCGCCGGAGACGATGGTGATCACGACGGTGCTTCGAAGATGGAGATCACAAGCACAAGATGATGGTGGCCATATCATATCACTTATATTGATTGCATGAGATGTTTATCCTTTATGCATCTTATCTTGCTTTGATTGATGGTAGCATTTTAAGATGATCTCTCACTAATTATCAAGAAGTGTTCTCCCTGAGTATGCACCGTTGCGAAAGTTCTTCGTGCTGAGACACCACGTGATGATCGGGTGTGATAGGCTCTACGTTCAAATACAACAGGTGCAAAACAGTTGCACACGCGGAATACTCGGGTTAAACTTGACGAGCCTAGCATATACAGATATGGCCTCGGAACACGGAGACCGAAAGGTCGAGCGTGAATCATATAGTAGATATGATCAACATATTGATGTTCACCGTTGAAACTACTCCATCTCACGTGATGATCGGACATGGTTTAGTTGATATGGATCACGTGATCACTTAGAGGATTAGAGGGATGTCTATCTAAGTGGGAGTTCTTAAGTAATATGATTAATTGAACTTAAATTTATCATGAACTTAGTCCTTGTAGTATTTTGCAAATTATGTTGTAGATCAATAGCTTGCATTGTTGCTTTCATATGTTTATTTTGATATGTTCCTAGAGAAAATTATGTTGAAAGATGTTAGTAGCAATGATGCGAATTGGATCCGTGATCTGAGATTTATCCTCATTGCTGCACAGAAGAATTATGTCCTTAATGCACCGCTAGGTGACAGACCTATTGCAGGAGCAGATGCAGACGTTATGAACGTTTGGCTAGCTCAATATGATGACTACTTGATAGTTTTGTGCACCATGCTTTATGACTTAGAATCGGGACTTCAAAGACGTTTTTGAACGTCATGGACCATATGAGATGTTCCAAGAATTGAAGTTAATATTTCAAGCAAATACCCGAGTTGAGAGATATGAAGTCTCCAACAAGTTCTATAGCTAAAAGATGGAGGAGAATCGCCCAACTAGTGAGCATGTGCTCAGATTGTCTGGGTACTTCAATCGCTTGAATCAAGTGGGAGTTAATCTTCCAGATAAGATAGTGATTGACAGAGTTCTCTAGTCACCATCACCAAGTTAGTAGAACTTTGTGATGAACTATAGTATGCAAGGGATGACGAAAATGATTCCCGATCTCTTCGTGATGTTGAAATCGACGAAGGTAGAAATCAAGAAATAGTATCAAGTGTTGATGGTTGACAAGATCACTAGTTTCAAGAAAAGGGCAAAGGGAAAGAAAGGGAACTTCAAGCAGAATGGCAAGCAAGTTGTCACTCCCACGAAGAAGCCCAAAGCTGGACCAAAGCCTGAAACTGAGTGATTATACTGCAAAGGAAATGGTCACTAGAAGCGGAAATGCCTTGAATATTTGGTGGATAAGAAGGATGGCAAAGTGAACAAGGGTATATTTGATATACATGTTATTGATGTGTACCTTACTAGTGTTTATAGTAACCCCTGAGTATTTGATACTTGTTCGGTTGCTAAGGTTAGTAACTCGAAACAGGAGTTACAGAATAAACAGAAACTAGTTGAGGGTGAAGTGATGATGTGTGTTGGAAGTGGTTCCAAGATTGATATGATCATCATCGCACACTCCCTATACTTTCGAGATTAGTGTTGAACCTAAATAAATGTTATTTGGTGTTTGCGTTGAGCATGAATATGATTTGATCATGTTTATTGCAATACGGTTATTCATTTAAAATCAGAGAATAATTGTTGTTCTGTTTAAATGAATAAAACCTTTGATGGTCATACACCCAATGAAAATAGTTTGTTGGATCTCGATCGTAGTGATACACATATTCATAATATTGATGCCAAAAGATGCAAAGTTGATAATGATAGTGCAACTTATTTATGGCACTGCCGTTTGGGTCATATCGGTGTAAAGCGCATGAAGAAACTCCATAAAGATGGATTTTCGGAATCACTGGGTTATGAATCATTTGATGCTTGCGAATCGTGCCTTTTGAGCAAGTTGACTAAAAACTCCGTTCTCCGGAACAATGGAACAAGCTACTGACTTATTGGAAATAATACATACCGATGTATGCGATCCAATGAGTGTTGATGCTCGTGGCAAGTGTTGTTATTTTCTGACCTTCACAAGATGATTTGAGCAGATATGGGTATATCTACTTGATGAAACATAAGTCTGAAATAGTTGAAAGGTTCAAAGAATTTCAGAGTGAAGTGGAAAAATCATCGTAACAAGAAAATAAAGTTTCTGCGATCTGATCGCGGAGACGAATATTTGAGTTACGAGTTTGGTCTTCAATTAAAACAATGTGGAATAGTTTCAAAGCTCACGCCACCTGGAACACCACAAAGTTATGGTGTGTCCGAACGTCGTAACCGCACTTTATTGGATATGGTGCGATCTACGATGTCTCTTACTGATTTACCATTATCGTTTTGGGGTTATGCATTAGAGACAGCTGCATTCACGTTAAAAGGGCACCATCTAAATCCGTTGAGACAACACCGTATGAACTATGGTTTAGCAGTAAACCTAAGCTGTCGTTTCTTAAAGCTTGGAGTTGCGATGCTTATATGAAAAAAAAGGTTTTCAACCTGATAAGCTCGAACCCAAATCGGAGAAGTGCGTCTTCATAGAATACCCAAAGGTAACTATTGGGTACACCTTCTATCACAGATCCGAAGGCAAGTTATTCATTGCTAAGATGGATCCTTTCTAGAGAAGAAGTTTCTCTCGAAAGAAGTGAGTGGGAGGAAAGTAGAACTTGATGAGGTAATTGTACCTTCTCCCTTATTGGAAAGTAGTTCATCACAGAAATATGTTCCTGTGACTACTACACCAATTAGTGACGAAGTTAATGATGATGATCATGAAACTTCAGATTATGTTACTACAGAACCTCATAGGTCTTCCAGAGTAAGATCCGCACCAGAGTGGTATGGTAATCCTGTTCTGGAATTTATGTTACTAGACCATGACGAACCTACGAACTATGAAGAAGCGATGGTGAGCCCAGATTCCGCAAAATGGCTTGAGGTCATGAGATCTGAGATGAGATCCATGTATGAAAACAAAGTATGGACTTTGATTGACTTGCCCAATGATCGACAAGACATTGAGATTAAATGGATCTTCAAGAGGAAGACGGACGATGATAGTGTTACTATCTACAAAGCTAGAATTGTCGCAAAAGGTTTTCGACAAATTCAAGGTGTTGACTACGATGAGTTTTTCACTCGTATCTATACTTAAGTCTGTCTCAATCATGTTAGCAATTGCCGCATTTTATGAAATCTGGCAAATGGATAAACAAAACTGCATTCCTTAATGGATTTATTAAAGAAGAGTTGTATATGATGCAACCAGAAGGTTTTGTCGATCCTAAAGGTGTTAACAAAATGTGCAAGCTCCAGCGATCCATCAATGGACTGGTGAAAGCATCTCGGAGTTGGAATATACGCTTTGATAAGTTGATCAAAGCATATAGTTTTAATACAGACTTGCGGTGAAGCCTGTATTTACAAGAAAGTGAGTGGGAGCTCTGTAGCATTTTCTAATATTATATGAGCATGACATATTGTATATTGGAAATGATATCGAAATTCTGGATAGCATGAAAGGATACTTGAATAAGAGTTTTTTAAAGCAAGACCTCGGTGAAGCTGCTTACACATTGAGCATCAAGATCTATATAGATAGATCAAGACGCTTGATAAGATTTTTCAATAAGTACATACCTTGATAAATTTTTGAAATAGTTCAAAATGGAACAGTCAAAGAAGGAGTTCTTGCCTTTGTTACAAGGTGTGAAGTTGAGTAAGACTCAAGATCCAACCATTGCAGAAAATAGAAAGAGAATGAAAAGTCATTCCCTATGCCTCAGTCATAGGTTCTATAAAGTATGCTATGCTGCAAACCAGACCTATTGTATACCTTGCTCTATGTTTGGTAAAGGAATACAATTTTGATCTAATAAGTAGATCACTGGACATGGGTCAAGAATATCCTTAGTGAGGACTAAGGAGATGTTTCTCGATTATGGAGGTGATAAAAGAGCCCGGCGTAAAAGTTACAACGATGCAAGCTTTTATACCAATCCAGATGACTCTAAGTCTCAATCTGGATACATATTAAAAGTGGGAGCAATTAGCTAGAGTAGCTCAGTGCAGAGCATTGTGGACATAGAATATTTGCAAAATACATACGGCTCTGAATATGACAGACCCGTTGACTAAGCTTCTCTCACGAGCAAAACATGATCATACCTTAGTACTATTTTGGGTGTTAATCACATAGCGATGTGAACTAGATTATTGACTCTAGTAAACCCTTTGGGTGTTGATCACATGATGATGTGAACTATGGGTATTAATCACATGTAGATGTGAATATTGGTGTTAAATCACATAGCGATGTGAACTAGATTATTGACTCTAGTGCAAGTGGGAGACTGAAGGAAATATGCCCTAGAGGCAATAATAAAGTTATTATTTATTTCCTCATATCATGATAAATGTTTATTATTCATGCTAGAATTGTATTAACCGGAAACATGATACATGTGTGAATACATAGACAAACATATAGTCACTAGTATGCCTCTACTTGACTAGCTCATTAATCAAAGATGGTTATGTTTCCTAACCATAGACATGTGTTGTCATTTGATTAATGGGATCACATCATTAGAAGAATGATGTGATTGACATGACCCATTCCGTTAGCCTAGCACTTGATCGTTTAGTATACTGCTATTACTTTCTTCATGACTTATACATGTTCCTGTAACTATGAGAAATATGCAACTCCCGTTTACCGGAGGAACACTTTGGGTACTACCAAACGTCACAACGTAACTGGGTGATTGTAAAGGAGTACTACAGGTGTCTCTGAAGGTACATGTTGAGTTGGCGTATTTCGAGATTAGGTTTTGTCACTCCGATTGTCGGAGAGGTATCTCTGGGCCCTGTCGGTAATGCACATCACTATAAGCCTTGCAAGCAATGTGACCAATGAGTTGGTTACGGGATGATGCATTATGCAACGAGTAAAGAGACTTGCCGGTAACGAGATTGAACTAGGTATTGGATACCGACGATCAAATCTCGGGCAAGTAACATACCGATGACAAAGGGAACAACGTATATTGTTATGCGGTTTGACCGATAAAGATCTTCATAGAATATGTAGGAACCAATATGGGCATCCAGGTCCCGCTATTGGTTATTGACCGAGAATGGTTCTAGGTCATGTCTACATAGTTCTCGAACCCGTAGGGTCCGCACGCTTAACGTTACGATGACAGTTTTATTATGAGTTTATAAGTTTTGATGTATCGAAGTTTGTTCGGAGTCCCGGATGTGATCACGGACATGACGAGGAGTCTCGAAATGGTCGAGACATAAAGATTGATATATTGGAAGCCTATGTTTGGACATCGGAAAGCTTCCGGGTGAAATCGGGATTTTACCGGAACACCGGGGGGTTACCGGAACCCTCCCGGGGGTTAATGGGCCTTAGTGGGCCATGAGGGAGAAGAGGAGGGCCGGCCAGGGCAGGCCGCGCGCCCCCTCCCCCCTAGTCCGAATAGGACAAGGAAGGGGGGGCGGCACCCCCCTTTCCTCTTTCCCCTCCCCCCTTTCCTTCTCCACCAAGGCAAGAGGGGGAGTCCTACTCCCGGTGGGAGTAGGACTCCTCCAGGCGCACCCCAAAGGGGCCGGCCGCACCTCCCCCTCCCTCCTTTATATACGGGGGCAGGGGGGCACCCCATAACACAGAAGTTGATCTACGAATCATTCCTTAGCCGTGTGTGGTGCCCCCCTCCACCATATTCCACCTCGGTCATATCGTCGCGGAGTTTAAGCGAAGCCCTGCGCCGTTAGAGCATCATCATCGTCACCACGCCGTCGTGCTGACGGAACTCATCCCCGAAGCTTTGCTGGATCAAAAGCCCGGGGATCGTCATCGAGCTGAACGTGTGCTGAACTCGGAGGTGCCGTATGTTCGGTACTTGGATCGGTCGGATCGTGAAGACGTACGACTACATCAACCGCGTTGTCATAACGCTTCCGCTTACGGTCTACGAGGGTACGTGGACGGACACTCTCCCCTCTCGTTGCTATGCCATCACCATGATCTTGAGTGTACGTAGGAATTTTTTTGAAATTACTACGTTCCCCAACATCTCGAGCTCCTCTCGATTACAGGCTTACGGGTCTAATTGTCACTGTTATGCCTGTTGGGCCTACTGGGCCTTATGCAGGCCTGAATTCTGGCCCACCGTAGGGTTTCTAGTCATATTCAGGCCGTAGTGGCCAAGTAGGTGGCATTTTTTATTTTTCCCAAAAAATTTCTGTTTTTTGCATTATATATTTTCTTTTGTTTTTTACTTTATTTTTTAGTTTCTCTTGCTTTTAGGTAATAAAACTTATAAACTTTCTGTTACTGCCATTTGTTTTCCAATTTAAATAGTTTACATTTGAATTTTTTGAAATTTGTGTGATCACTAGTTTTTGATATTTGTGTGAATCACTAGT
>NC_057813.1:704639681-704664044 GCF_018294505.1 Triticum aestivum
TACCTGCTGTTGCTATTTTTATTTATTTTATTATAGTTTATTTATTTTAAATTATTAAAGTTTATTTTGTTTCTAATTATTTATTAAAGTTTTTCTGTTTTTAATTATTTATTTTATTGTGTTTCTACTTATTTATTTTCTTATCTTTTTTTTGCTTTTTTATTTATTTTATGAAAATTCTTTTTGCTTTTTGCTTTTACACAAAAGCCGTCTCCCCTGGCTGGATTGGTACCGGTTTGTGGCCTGACCCGGCCCGAAAGACAACGCTTTGGTACCGGTTCGTGCCACAAATCGGTATCAGTGGTGGTGGGCCAGGAGATGGGCCCATTGATAGCGGTTCGTGACGCCAATCGGTACCAAAGGTGCCAGACGAACCGGGACCAATGGCCCCACGAGGCCCGACAGGCCCCTGGACTCACGAACCGGGACAAATGGGCCCATGGGTACCGGTTCGTGAGCGAACCGGGACTAATGGGCTTACCTTGCCCGGACGTATGCCCTGTTTTCTACTAGTGGAGGCATTGCTACGCAAGAATTAGATTTAGACGTAGATGTTTGTTTCACATCTCGTAATGTTTCGATCGTGATTGTCTATGTTATGTACTCTTCCTGTTGATGTCTTTGGACTTGTTGCCTTACATCAATTATAATTAAAAGAATAGTTGTGTGCATCACAATGATGCAGAATGTTCGAGATACGACTAACAAGAAAACGAAGAAGATTAAATCAACATGGGGGATACAAGGATTTTAATGTGAAAACCCCCTCCAATGAGAAGGGGAAAAGAGCAACACTGATAACCCAACACTGCAGCTTGCTGAGAAGCTCCGGCATCAACGTCGACCCAAAATTTGACTTCCACCACTAAACATGCCCACGATCCGGATTGACAAGTGAGTGAGTAATTCGAAAACGCTTGTTAGCTTCCAAGGAGGGAAAGGACTCACTTGAGCACCATCTTCGCCTGCATCAACCTCCTTCCCCAACTCCCACCCCCTTCGATAAACTCAAGCTTTCACCTAGAACTACACCCACACCAAACCTCAGGGAAGGGTGTGTGATAGCACTATGGGTATCCCAATCTTTTGATGAGAAACACAATCAATATAGGTTTACATGAACGAATCTGACGATCCGACTACAACGTGTAAAAATGCACTTTGTAACCTCGAACCATATTCTTTCAAATTTGGAAAATGGAACATATATTAATTCGCCGTTGGGAACAGTAGCATGCCCCACTACTAAGAATTTGTTTGTGATCATGTCATGTGACCCATATATGCACCTGCCTTTCTACTTCGTGCTGAAGCCTGAAAATTGTTATGCTTTGTAACAACATTTCTGCGCTCTTGCAGTAAGTTCTCTAGCTACCACACCGGCCAAAAGTTGAAACGAACTCTAGAACACTGCCGCCCAGTTTAATTTCGCTGCAAGTCAGCGGGCATGACTAAGCTAGCCTTGCGTCTGCTTCACACTACATGGGTTAGTTTCCTTGGGATAGCAAATAGAAGCATAAATAGATTGACATACTCCATTCTAGCAAAAGGCTCAGCTACGAGTCTGTGGCCTTGTTCGGGCGAAAGCGATCCACATCCCAGTAACCATTTTAAGCCAAAGGCAGAGCGATGAGCCAGCACTACTCGTTAGCACAAACTTGTGAAAAAGGACGGTCCATCATCACTTCACTCCAGAGCCTGACTGGCGCCGTTGGTGGTGGAGTGGAGGCCAGCCATACGACCCGATCGGCCATGCCTGTGACCGGCCTGCCCCCGCATCAATGGCGCGTAGCTAGAGTGTGCCAGCCCTGCATATATAGTGCTAGCTAGGAGTAGAAATGAACAGTGGACTGCCGGTTCATATTCGGAGAGGAGGAAACTTCGTGGAAGGTACGAGTCCAAGCTCACATCGCATCATCTCATTTATCCATCCATGGAGGAGGTAATAAGACTAGAAAGAACGTTTAGTTTCTATCCAACGTAGTGTGAGTTAATCGGGGGGCGGGCAGCTCCCTGGAAGTTGCTAGCTTGGCAATGCATATAAAGGCCACCGCGCCCGGCCGGCCACTCTCTCACACCGTACCGTAGCTAGCAATAGCATCCAGGAGAGCCCGAGGAACGAGGTCGCCGCGCGCGTGTCTCCAAGCAGAGGCCGCCGGCCGGCTCTGCTCCGGTCGTCTGCAAAAACGATCTTGGACGGACGGCGGCATACTAGTCCGACATCCGTCGCGGGGAGATAGCCGCCGGCACACAGGTACGTTATTCATCCGGCCTCTGTCCAGAGTTAATTTGTACTGTATACGTACTAGCTGCAGATCAGAGAGGAACTTCTTCATTTACCTTTGTACTAGTACTTGATCTGATTGCTAGCTAGCTTGGGCAGTTAATTTGTTGCACGCATACATGCATCAGTGGCGGAGAGTGATGAGCAACTAAGAGGGGGTCAATCTTTTTTCCAATCTAAAAACAAAATATGCATCAAAAATATCTGCGACTAAGATCTAATGCTCCATGGCAATAGAATACACCCGAATGAGAAAAGAAAAACAAAATATGCATGAAAATATCTGCCGTTTATAGAGGAATTTGAAGGCTAATGCTCCGTGGAGAACGAATTTTGCAGAGAGGCAGAACCTGCAAGGTCATTCAGGCCTTTTACAATGCTACGTGTTTAGGGAAGTGTCTAGAAAAATAAATCGGGGTTTTTTGAAGCATCAATGGTTATTTCTATAGGAGAGACGCCTAATTAAGCGTCTACCCTCTGCAAATAAATACCGGTGCTTAAAGAAAGACTGATTTAGGGCGTGTACAATGATTGATAAGACAGTGTTATTTTAATCCTTGTATTTAATTTAGAGATGACAATAAAATAATATTTACAATGGGTTGTCTCTTAGACTTATCACTAACAACTAGCAATTCCTAAAAACGTGCTAAGACATATTATGTTAAGAGATGATCTCTTAAATAAGAGAAGACAAGTATTTTCTTCTCTCTCCTCCACCTCAACATTTATCCTATGTGACACTCTTAAGATAGCATCATTGTACATGTCCTTATTTCACCTCTCCTAAGTGTCTTGCATTGTACAAGGCCTAATGGAATGATCTATGTTTATCTTAGTTATATTTAGTGGACCGGCCACCCTCCCTGTAACCTGCAACAATTAAGAGCATCAACAGTCTGACTTTGCAAATCCGGCCCCTCAAACGCCCGCAGACGCGTCCGCGGACACTGACCGGTCAAGCCTCAAATTTTCCTTCTCACAACCGGACACCTCAATTATCATATTTCAAATCCATACAAACTCATGCAACTACGTCGATGCATTACAGACATCGTCCAGCTACTCCATCACTACTAACATGCCAGCGGACTATCAAAATTTGGCATGTTTGGCTATGATGGAGATCATCCACGGTTGCCCTTGCCCTTCGTGCCGCCCTTGTCGTCTTTCTCGCGGAAGTACCGGTCGAAGACGCGGTAGGGATCGAGTCGGATCTGCTCGTCGCCGGAGTTGTCCTTGCCGTCGTTATCGTCCTTCTCCTCCTCCAGTGGCAGTCCGGCCATGGCACGGACCGCCCAATTATGCTCTTGGGCGAGCGTGCGTGTGTTCCTCCGCTGTCATTTCTTCACAATGCGGGTGCAGATGGCTTCCTCCTCTGCGGCTGCCGGCGTTGCCGCCATTTCCACCGCTGTAAGGGCATATTTATCCCCAAGATGTTTTGGTGATTGATGACAATGCTTTTGCGGACTAATCGTGTGCGTTAAGTTCTTTCAGAGATTCATCCATTGGCACGAGACGATTTCCTCCCCTCGGTGTGTCATTCAAGACGGTGTAGCTCCTTCGTCTCTCTGTTGGTGGACTAGTTTCGTAGGAGTCACCGTACTATCAAGAGGGGATCCGCTTTGGTAAGGCTAGGGTGGAATCAACACGTACACATCCGTTTCACACCCAATGTCTTCCTTCTAGCTTCGATGGAGCAGCCTCTCCTTCCTTGTCCCTGCCTTGTCCTACCCCAGAGGTAGTACCGCGGTCTTCAGCGGTAGTACTGCCGAAGCACTCAAGAGCGGTAGTACCGCTTGAGGTCTTCGGCCATAGTACCGCAGCAGTTCCGCGCTAGTACCGCTTTGATTCTCGACCGATGTTTTTCATGTCGGGTTTTGCGGTACTAGGAGCGGTAGTAGTGGCGGTAGTACCGCTCCAAGCGGTAGTACCGCTCTTACTCCCGCGGTAGTACCGCTCTGGGGCCAGGGCCCTGTCTTCCTCGTCAGCGCGGTAGTACCGCTGGGTGGGAGCGGTAGTACCGCCCTCAGCGGTAGTACCGCCCTGCCCAAGCGGTAGTACCGCTCTGTGCGTGGCTGCTCAGTGGGGTAACGGTTGGATTTGTTCCCCCACTATATAAAGGTGTCTTCTTCCTCCAAGTTGACTTACCTCTTTCCCTCAAAGCTCCATTGTTGCTCCAAGCTCCATTTTCTCCCGATCTCTCTTCCTAGCCAATCAAACTTGTTGATTTGCTCGGGATTGGTTGAGAAGGCCCAGATCTACACTTTCACCAAGAGAAATTGGATTCCCCCCACTTATCCCTAGCGGATCTTGTTACTCTTGGGTGTTGAGCACCCTAGACGGTTGAGGTCACCTCGAAGCCATACTCCATTGTGGTGAAGCTTCGTGGTGTTGTTGGGAGCCTCCAAGTGTTGTGGAGATAGCCCCAATCTTATTTGTAAAGGTTTGGTCGCCGCCTTCAAGGGCACCAATAGTGGAATCAGGGCATCTCGCATTGTGTGAGGGCGTGAGGAGATTACGGTGGCCCTAGTGGCTTCTTGGGGAGCATTGTGCCTCCACACCGCTCTAACGGAGACGTACTTCCCCATAAAAGGAAGGAACTCCGGTAACACATCCTCGTCTCCACCGGCTCCACTCTTGGTTATTTCGTGCCTTTACTTTTGCAAGCTTACTTGTGTTGCTTCTATTGCTTGCTTGTGTGCTAGGTGTCTTTGCATCATATAGGTTGTTCACGTACTTGCACATCTAGAAAACCTATTTCGTTGCAAGTTTTAAATTGTTAAAGAAAAGCTTAAAAATTGTTAGTTGCCTATTCACCCCCCCCCCCTCTAGTCAACCATATCGATCCTTTCAATTGGTATCAGAGCCTCGTCTCTTTATTAAGGACTTTGCCGTCCGAAGAGTATGGTTGACACCAACGACGGTGCGGAGGAACACTCCAGTGTGAATCCCATCTCGTCTTCGGCCGAAGGGGGAACCTCGGTCTCACGTGAGGAATTCAATGTGGCTTTAGACACATTGAAAACCTCCATGACGGCCAAGGTTAAAAGCATGTTTACTGAATTTCTAGAAGGACTTAAACTATCTACCTCGCCGATGAAAGTGGGTGATCCCACTAACAAGGTGACGGATGCTACCTCCGACAAGGGGGAAGCTAACAATGAAAAGAGTCCTTCTACTAGTGGTAGAAATGGCACCGGCATCTTTGCCCATGTGGAACCTCCTATTTATAGAGGACCAATCCCCTCCACTCAATTGAATCATGCTGGTCCTCCTCCTAAATATGAGAAGCATGAAGATTTTGACTCTTGGGTTTATCGCTTCAAGCGTCATTTAAAACATGTGAACACTAACCTTTGGAGAATCATTGAAGAAGGTTTTTATCCTCATGACCCAAGCAACTTCACCCCTCGAGAAGACGTGGACAATCAATTCAATGAGAGTGCTCTCTTCATCATCCAAGATGATATCCTTCCCGAAGATCTCCCTCATCTTCGACCTCATGTCATGGCTAAAGAAGCATGGATATGTGTCGAGGGTCTCTATCGAGGTAGTGCAAGCATTCAACGCTCCAACTAGGAAGTGGTGCAAGATGAAGCCAATGAGTTTGCAATGAAAGAAGATGAAGAACCTCGTGAGCTCTTTCGAAGAGTGACCAAACTCGCGGTCACACTCCGAGATCGTGGAAGCAAGGACACGGATGACAATTGGATCAAGCGCAAGTTCCTCAAGGCCATGATGCCCTACAACAAGGCCATGTCCTCCGTCATTCGTCAAAGACCGGACTTCCACTCCATGACCTCAAGTGAAGTGTTGGATGAGTTCGTTGCAATGAGCATCTTGGACAAGACCGCCGACAATGCGGTGCTCCATTCTCAAAGGGCAAAGAAGCCCAACCTTGCTTTGAAGGCTAAGGTTATTATGGAAGAAGAGGAAGAAGTGGAAGATGAGGAGAGCAACCCCGAAGACACCAAATTTGATTACCATGAGCACATGGCCCTTGCTTCAAGACAATTTTGGAGCAAGAAGAATTCAAGACCCAACTTTAAAAAGAACAACTCAAGTGGCGTCAAGGGCAAGCAACGAGTTAGAACTTGCTTCAACTCGGGCAATGTGAGCCATTTCGTTGCGGATTGTCCTTACGAGAAGCGGGAAGACAATGGTGGCAAGTTCATCCGAAAAGACAAAGCCAAGTCCTTCCCCAACAAGAACAACTTCGCCAAGAAGACTCCCACTCGTGGGTTGGTGGTTCAAGAAGAATACCAAGAAGATGACGATGATGATGAAAATGAAGAAGCAATGGCAATGGCATCCGTTGCCATCGCTACTACTCCCCGGGTGTCTCTCTTTGATTCGCCCAACGAGAACATCACCGCCTGCCTCATGGCTAAAGCGTCAAACAAGGTAACCCCCAACATTAAAACCACCATCATTACTAATTCCTCCATGGAGGATTGCATTGATGAACATGATGAGTCTAATGAAGAAGTGAATGAGTTTGAGTCTTTTATGAGTAAGCTCAAGGGCAAGTCCAAGAAGCATTTTGTTGCTCTCTTGGAACAACTTGGTGAGGCCAATGACATGATCGAGGCTCACGAAGAAACCATCTCTAAGATGGAAGGTCATAGTCGTGACTATGCTGATGAGATATCGGATCTCTCTAATGCTCTTGAGGAAGAGTGTGTGCATCATTTGACTTTTGAGGAGTCACACAACGATGACCATGCTAAATTAAAGAAAGATCGTGATCATGCTCTTGTCGTGTCTCGTGTGCTAACTTCCGAGAAGGCTAAACTTGGAGTTGATCATGCTAGACTCAAAGAGGAGTTTGAGATACTTGACAAGGCCCACAAGGTCTTGAAGGGTGCTCATGCTAACCTCAAGGAGTCTCATGATCAACTCCAAGTTAAGCTAACCAAGGAAAATGCCACCTTTCCTCATATGGTATTAATTGAAAATGCATGTGCTACTAACCCGTGTTGTGAGCATGTGCATCTTGTGGAGGAGAATGCCAAGTTGAAGGATCAACTTGAGAAAGGCCTTGTTTCATGCATTCAAGGTGAGAAGAACCTCAACAACCTCTTGAGCAATCAAAAGGAAGTTGTGGCAAAGGAAGGAATTGGATTTGCACCCAAGTCCAAGAGCAAGAAGAAGAAGAATGACAAGACCAAACGTCCTCCTCCTCTCAAGCAAACTTTTGTAAAAGAGGGAGAGGGTGATCCTAAGTAGAAGAAGGAAAAAGTGAAGGGAGTTGACGCTCAAAAGGGCAAAAGCATTTCCTCCAACAAAGCCGGCGACTTTAACCCGTCATATGTGTTGTGCCGTGCTAGTGATGGACATGTTTATGCTAAATTTGTTGGTTCTCCTTATGAGTACATTGAATGGTCTATTTGGGTTCCCAAGACCCTTGTTACTAACATCAAAGGACCCATTACTAAATGGGTTCCTAAAACCAAGCATTGATCTCTTGTAGGTGTTTGCTTCCGGTGGGGGATCATGGTTGCTCGATAGTGGAGCAACAAATCATATGACCGGGAGCAAGGACATGGTGGTGGACGTGCAAAAGATTCCATCTATGCCCACCAATGTCGAGTGGGGTGATGCATCACATTCTAAGGTATTGGGTCTCGGCAAGGTTGTCATTTCTCATGATCTAATGATCGAGAAAGTCATGCTTGTTGAGTCCCTTGCATACAATTTGCTTTCCGTTCGTCAACTTGCAATCATGGGTTTTGCTACTTTCTTTGACATTGATACCGTGGCCCTCTTGTGGAGCAAGACTCTTAAAGTAGCCTGTGTTGGGCATGTCGAGAACGGTCTCTATGTGATTAACTTTTCGAAGCGACCCACTAAGACCGTGACATGCCTAATGGCTAAAGTTGACGTGGGATGGCTTTGGCATCGCCATTTAGCCCACGTCAATATGAGATCTTTGCAAAGTCTTCTCAAGGGGGACCATGTTCGTGGACTAACAAATGTTAGTTTTGCCAAAGATCGTGCTTGCAGTGCCTGTATTGAAGGAAAGCTACATGAGAAGGCTCACCCTCCCTCAACCATCATCTACTCGAAGAGACCATTGGAGCTCCTTCACATGGATCTCTTTGGGCCTCCATCTTTTGATAGTCTTGGAGGAAGAAAGTATTGCTTGGTGATAGTGGATGATTATTCAAGATACACTTGGGTATACTTCTTCAAGAGGAAGAGTGAGACTCAACAAACCGTCATCAACTTTGCAAATGAAGCTCAACGTCAACATAATGCAAAGATCTTGACAATCAGAAGTGACAACGGCACCGAGTTCAAGAACTACACCTTGGATGAGTTTCTTAGTGATGAGGGGATCAAGCACCAATATGCTGCTCCATATACCCCTCAACAAAATGGTGTGGTGGAGAGGAAGAACCGGACGTTGATGGATGCGGCTAGGACCATGATGGCAGAGTTCAAGTCTCCATACAACTTTTGGGCCGAATCCATCAAAACCGCATGTCATGCATCCAATTGGCTTTATCTCCGCAAAGACTTGAACAAGACTCCTTATGAGATACTCACCGGCAACAAGCCCAACCTCAAGTACTTCCAGGTGTTCGGTTGTAAGTGTTTCATTCTCAAGAAAGGTGTTCGTTTGTCTAAATTTGAGGCTAGAGCTCATGAGGGCATATTTGTTGGTTATGCTACAAACTATCATGCTTACCATGTTCTCAACAAGTCCACCGGACTCATTGAGGAGACGTGTCACGTGGAGTTTGACGAAAATAATGGCTCCCAAGTGGAGCAAAGTGGTACTTGTGATGTAGGTGATGACATTCCTCCCCAGGCCATAAGAAGAATGGGTATTGGTCATATTCTACCCATTGAGGAACCCCTTGTGGCCGAAGGAGAAGGACAATGCTCCACTCAAGTGGAGCCATCACCTCCCCAAGACCCCCACGCTTCCGAAGAAAAAAGTGAAGGCCCTCAACCTCGTGAACAAGACCAAGGGCAAGATCAACCTCAAGATGGTGGTGAACCTCTAAATGATGCCCAAGGTCAAGTTCTCCCCCTCGAGCAAGTTCAAGATCATGAGCAAGCTCAAGATCAAGAACAAGCTCAAGATGGTGCTCAAGAAAATCAAGTTAACCCTCCTCCTTCCACTTCCGAGGAGGAATTAGAGCGTCGTGCCGCGAAGATTACTTCCAAGCTCACCACCCAAGGCCATCTCATGGAAAATGTGGTTGGAAGCCTAAGAAAGGGGGTAAGCACTCGTAGACAATTAGCAAACTATTGTGAACATCACGCGTTTGTCTCTTGTGTTGAACCCCAGAAGGTCTATGAGGCGCTCGAAGACTCGGATTGGCTCAATGCCATGCATGAAGAACTCAACAACTTTGAGTACAACAAGGTGTGGAGATTGGTGCCAAGGCCATCGGGGAACCACAACGTCATTGGAACCAAGTGGATCTTCAAGAACAAGCAAGATGCTCATGGGAACATCATTCGCAACAAGGCAAGATTGGTAGCGCAAGGCTACTCCCAAGTCGAGGGTATCGACTACAGTGAAACCTTTGCTCCCGTTGCTCGTCTTGAATCCATACGTTTGTTGATTGCTTATGCTTCCCATCACAACTTTAAGTTGCAACAAATGGATGTGAAAAGTGCTTTCCTTAATGGTCCTATTAATGAGTTGGTCTATGTCAAGCAACCCCCGGGGTTCGAGGATCCTTACTTCCCAGATCATGTGTATCAACTCGATAAGGCACTCTATGGCCTTAAACAAGCCCCACGTCCGTGGTATGACCACCTTACCGAGTTGTTACAAGATCGTGGATTTGAAGTGGGGCTAATCGATCCCACTCTTTTTACTAAGAAGGTCAAAGGGGAGTTGTTTGTATGCCAACTATATGTTGATGACATTATCTTTGGTTCCCCTAACAAAGCTTTCAATGAGGAATTTGCCGCTCTCATGACCTCCAAGTTCCAGATGTCTTGAATTGGAGAGTTGAAGTTCTTCCTTGGTTTTGACATTAAACAAAGAAGAGAAGGAACCTTCATCAACCAAGCCAAATACACTCAAGACATGCTAAAAAGATTCAAGCTAAGTGATGTCAAGCCGGCTACTACTCCAATGCCCACCAAGTGCCAACTTGACATTGATCCCAATGGTAAAGCGATGGATCAAAAGGTATATCGCTCCATGATTGGCTCATTGCTTTACCTTTGTGCATCTAGACCGGATATCATGTTGAGTGTGGGGATGTGTGCACGGTTTCAAGCCGCACCGAAGGAAAGTCACTATGTGGCGGTCAAGCGAATCTTTCGATATTTGGCTCATACCCCAAACTTTGGCTTATGGTACCCAAGAGGGGCGGACTTCAAGCTTGAAGGATTTACGGATTTCGATTGGGTGGGAGACAAAGTGGATAGGAAGTCCACTTCTGGAGGATGCCAATTTCTTGGGTGCTCTTTAGTGAGTTGGTCTTCCAAAAAGCAAAGTTGTGTGTCTCTCTCGTCCACCGAAGCGGAATATGTGGCGGCGGTAGTTGTTGTGCACAACTCTTATGGATGAGGCAAACTTTAAAGGAATACGGTGTCATTTGTGACAAAGTGTCTCTATGGTGTGACAACGAAAGTGCCATCAAGATTTCTCTCAACCCGGTGCAACACTTCAAGACGAAGCATATTGAGATTCGGTATCATTTCATCCGGGATCACATTAGGCAAGGGGAGATCGAGCTCAAGTATGTCAACACTCATGATAACCTTGCAGATATTTTCACGAAGCCCTTGGATGAAGCAAGATTTCGCGAGTTAAGGCATGAGCTAAATATCATTGATTCGAGCAATGTGACTTGAACCCTTGCACATCCCACCTCACTCAACTTGATGTCTAGTTTAGATGTAGGCATGGACATAGGGGGAGTGTTGTTCTCTCAATGAACTCTCCCTCCCCCCATTATGCATAAATCGATGAACTCTTTCACATTAGCCATTTTTATGGTACTTGTGCTTCAAAGACGAGTTTTGGTCATGGGCCCAAGGATAATTCTTCGCGGTGCCATACCAATTGACTCAAACATAGGTGGCTCCAGCCACCGGCCTCTCTTGAGAGAGGACAGAGCTCGCTCTGTTTCGTGTGGTTGTTTTTGTTTGAATGGTTTCTGGTCCGTTGCTTGTGTGTGTGCTGCCTTGTTGGTCTTCTCTTTCTCTTGGGTTTCCTTTCTGTCTTTTTGGAGCTTTAGCCATTGGTCTAGAAGCCGTGCGGTTGCTGAAGAGGTACTACCGCTCCTAGTGGTACTACCGCCCTCTAGCGCGGTACTACCGCTGTGAGGTGCGGGCAGGGGGTTATATCGGGGGCAGGGGGAGTTTCTTCTCCCCCATACCCATTCGCTCACCCCATCGTTCTGTTCCTCTCTCTCTTCAGCAACCGGCGCCGCGGGAGGGCTCCGGCGGATCTCCCTCTCCGGGGCGCTTCTCTCCATTTCCTTCGATGGAGTCGATCCCCAGCTTGTCCTCTTGCCATGGATGCCGGTATTGCCCCCGTTCCCTATTTCCTTCTGTCTAGATTTCCAATCTAGCGTCTTAGGGGCAATAGCAGTTGCATCTCTAGACTTTTGGCCAGATCTAGGCTTGAGTAGGATGGAGAATGCTTCTAGACAGTGTGGATTAGTGTTTGGTTGGAGTATTTTTGAATTTGGTAGGACGGTAGTACCGGATCTGACCACGGCAGTTGGAACCGGCTGTTTCCCCGCCTCGAGCGGTACTACCGCTCTCTCCAGAGTGGTACTACCGCTCTCTCCAGAGCGGTACTACCGCTTGGAGCGGTACTACCGCTCGCTCCAGAGCGGTACTACCGCTCACGGGTCGCGGTACTACCACCCTCTACCAGTTTCCACCATATTCCTACCTCTCAGTGATCCTTTTTGCTCGTATTTTGTGGCTTATGCTCGTTCTTTCTGGCTGTTTGCGTGTTCTTGTGTGTGGTTCCAGGTGATGAGGTCCCTGAGCATCAGGCTCGTTGTGTCAACCCCGGTCGTGCCACGTCCAAGCGCTACCGCACCACCGAGCCTGCCGGAGGTTCTTCAAGTGCTCCACCTCCACCTCAACTCCAGAAGAAGCCTGGGGTCAAGCCAAAGCCAGGCAAAACCGTGCCAGAAATGCCGCCCAAGGAGTTCTGGGCAAGGCGACGCCGCAACCCATATGAGGCAGACCAAGATCCCACTTTGGTCAACCGTCCGTTCTGGAACAGGTTCCAGTTTGCCATCTTCTTTGATGTTCTCAAAGCCAAGAAGAATCTCTATGTCAACGTACACTCCATCGACACTGACCATATGGAGAAAGATCATGAATACTTTGGTGAAGCTCTTCAGATGTGCACTCAACTCAACATTCTTGGGATCATGCAATTCAACAAGGACTATGATAATGATATAGTGGCCCAATTCTATGCCACGGTTCACCTTGGGACTGATGAGGACAGGACACTGACTTGGATGACCAATGGCAAGTTGCTTTCGGTCAAGTGGAAAGATTTCATGGAGTTGATTGGGGTGCAAGATCTAGGTCTTGAGTCTTCTGTCGGCTTTCGCCCCCACAGTCGCCCTAATGCCACTCACAAGCAAGCTCTATGGCCCTAATGCACTTTGAGGATCAATCATGAGACGAAGAAGGAAACCTATGAGCCGCCTGCCTATCTGGATATCCTTCACCGTATCTTTTGAGAGACTCTTTTCCCTCGTATCGGAAATCTGGAGCAGGTTCACTCCTATCTCGTGGACATGCTTCTCTTCTGCCAGCGTGAGAAGGGACAGAACACCGAAGAGTCCTTGGATATCTCTCATGTTATGTGGTCTGAGCTGCTATCTGCTATCTCCGAGTGCAAGTGCCTGATTTATGGTCCGTTCATCATGCTGCTCATTGAGAAGGCCTGGGATCGTGTCTATCCCTAGGTGTTACTGGAGACTGGAGAGTTGATCTCTCACAATGTCAAGCGTCTAAGGAAGAAGGATAACTAGGGCACTCAGGCCCCTAGGACTGAAGTTCCTTCGTCTGCTACTGCCATGGAGACCGAGGAGGAGACTGGGGCTGAGGATGATGATGATGACTACGTGCCTTCCGAGACAGAGCCCTCTTGGGCAAAGAAGCTCAAGCTCAAGATGAAGAAGTTGTTCTGCATGGAGTCTCACGGTTAGTACATGACTCATGTGGCTGAGAAGAAGGCCCGAGGTCGCCACAGGGAGCTCATGCGTCAGTTGGGTGCTACAGTTATCAGTGGGTCTGAGGACTAGCTTACCGAGGAGGAGGAGTGGATTCAGCAGCACTGCCCGTGGACCGATTCTGATGACAAGCACTTCTAGACTGATGACGGTGGCGCCGATGATCCCGCTGAGCTCTGTTGTGTGTGTCCCTCGTTTGCTCTCACCTGGAGCCATAGCAACACTCCCTCTCCTTTTTGGTGTCTCGATGCCAAAGGGTGAGAGAGTTTAGGGATTTGTGCTTTGTGTCTTCCGTCTCTTGTGTTCGTGTTTTCCTCGCATTTGCTTTGTTTGGTTTGTCAGTGAGACCTAAGTTCGAGTTGTCAGTGAGACCCTATTCGAGTCATATGGTGTGAGACATATGCTACCTTTCTTTCCAGTATCTTTATCTATGTCACTATCTAGCTTATGAGTTGCTTGCTTATCCTGTTAAGTCATCTATGCTGCTCTCATATACCTTGCTTAGGTGGTTGGTCTCTAAAATGTAGGGGGAGCGTTGATCCTAGTATGTGTGCCGTGCAGTCCAAAGTACTTATCTAGATAGCACACATCTAGGGGGAGCCCATCTACATTTTAGGACGGTGGGGTTTGTGCGCTTGCCCTATATATCTCATGTTTGTGCAAATCCCGTATTGTCATCAATCCACCGAAAAGGGGGAGATTGTAAGGGCATATTTATCCCCAAGATGTTTTGGTGATTGATGACAATGCTTTTGCATACTAATCGTGTGCGTTAAGTTCTTTCAGAGATTCATCCATTGGCACGAGACGATTTCCTCCCCTCGGTGTGTCATTCAAGACGGTGTAGCTCCTTCGTCTCTCTGTTGGTGGACTAGTTTCGTAGGAGTCACCGTACTATCAAGAGGGGATCCGCTTTGGTAAGGCTAGGGTGGAATCAACACGTACACATCCGTTTCACACCCAATGTCTTCCTTCCAGCTTCGATGGAGCAGCCTCTCCTTCCTTGTCCCTGCCCTGTCCTACCCCAGTGGTAGTACCGCGGTCTCCAGCGGTAGTACCGCTGAAGCACTCAAGCGGTAGTACCGCTCCCGGAGCGGTACTAGCACGGAACTGCTGCGGTACTACGGCCGAAGCACTCAAGCAGTAGTACCGCTCCTGGAGCGGTAGTATCGCTCCCAGAGCGGTAGTATCGCTTGAGGTCTTCGGCCGTAGTACCACAGCAGTTCCGTGCTAGTACCGCTTTGATTCTCGACCGATGTTTTTCGTGTCGGGTTTTGTGGTACTAGGAGCGGTAGTAGTGGCGGTAGTACCTCTCCAAGCGGTAGTACCGCTCTTACTCCCGCGGTAGTACCGCTCTGGGGCCAGGGCCCTGTCTTCCTCGTCAGCGCGGTAGTACCGCTGGGTGGGAGCGGTAGTACCGCCCTCAGCGGTAGTACCGCCCTGCCCAAGCGGTAGTACCGCTTTGTGCGTGGCTGCTCAGTGGGGTAACGGTTGGATTTGTTCCCCCACTATATAAAGGTGTCTTCTTCCTCCAAGTTGACTTACCTCTTTCCCCCAAAGCTCCATTGTTGCTCCAAGCTCCATTTTCGCCCGATCTCTCTCCCTAGCCAATCAAACTTGTTGATTTGCTTGGGATTGGTTGAGAAGGCCCAGATCTACACTTTCACCAAGAGAAATTTGATTCCCCCCACTTATCCCTAGCGGATCTTGTTACTCTTGGGTGTTGAGCACCCTAGACGGTTGAGGTCACCTCGAAGCCATACTCCATTGTGGTGAAGCTTCGTGGTGTTGTTGGGAGCCTCCAAGTGTTGTGGAGATAGCCCCAATCTTGTTTGTAAAGGTTCGGTCACCGCCTTCAAGGGCACCAATAGTGGAATCACGGCATCTCGCATTGTGTAAGGGCGTGAGGAGATTACGGTGGCCCTAGTGGCTTCTTGGGGAGCATTGTACCTCCACACCGCTCTAATGGAGACGTACTTCCCCGTAAAAGGAAGGAACTCCGGTAACACATCCTCGTCTCCACCAGCTCCACTCTTGGTTATTTCGTGCCTTTACTTTTGCAAGCTTACTTGTGTTGCTTCTATTGCTTGCTTGTGTGCTAGGTGTCTTTGCATCATATAGGTTGTTCACGTAGTTGCACATCTAGACAACCTATTTCGTTGCAAGTTTTAAATTGTTAAAGAAAATATTAAAAATTGTTAGTTGCCTATTCACCCCCCCCCCCTTCTAGTTAACCATATCGATCCTTTCAGCCGCGATACGGGCCTTAGCGGCCCTTACTTCTCCATCCCACGGCGGGCCACCCGTTCCCGGTGGGACTCATAGTCTGCCTTACCGGTGATGGGGAAGGAGAGATTTTCTGGCTACTGAGACTACGATGATCCAGCCCCAGAGGACCCGAGCGTCTGTTGAACCGACGCTATGGAGTCGCGCTGGACAGATCCGTCCGTCGGCTGGGCGTTGTCCTCCCAGGAGCGGCAGAGTGCAATCCGGACCACCATTGCCTCCTCCAACCCGCACGGATGACAGCCCAGTCGACGGATCCCGACTGGTCGGAGTCAGATCCAATGCCCGCCATGTCGGAGACGGCCGAAAATCGCTGGAGGTGAGCTCGGGTGGCGGAGGGAGTGGAGTGGAGAGGAGTGTGAAGTGCCTAGAGTTTGGTCCGGCGAGCGAATGGGGACGAATTTATATGGGGGTCGGGTGGGCCAGCGTGGGTCGTGTACTTCGTGGCGGGCACGCTCGGGCGCGCCCAGGTGCCCCATATCCGCCCCATATTTGGGTTGAATATGAGGGGTGCCAGTCAGCCCGGACGTTTGAGGTTGTTTGAGGCGCCCGCCTAGATTGAAACTTTGTGACCGGTCAATGACCGGGCGGCCCGCCCGGCCGTTTGAGAAGGGTTTGGGATGCCCGGCTGTAGATGCTCTAATGCGGATGCAGCCAGAAAGATACAGCTGGTGATGGTGTATTGCGCCTGTAGCTCTGGTGGCCGCTAGTATGCCTAGCAAAAATATTATTTGCATTTTTGGAAGGGGAGGTCGCAACCCTCTTTGGCCTCCAAGAAGCTCAGCCAGTGCATGCATGCATCATGTTGGTGGTGGAGAATTCAAAACGCCGGCTACTTTGAAGGTAGTAGAATAGTTTGCATGCTGTCAAAAAAGAAAGTAGAATAGTTTGCATTGCAGTGCATGCATGATCCTGCTAGGTGAGATGATCGACTGTGCAGTGCATGCAAATGCATCTATTATATTTTTTGCTCAGCGATACAGAAAAAAAATATAATAAGTATAAACAATTAAATATACACATGAAGTATATATCCAGATTTATCATGCATGCATGGAAAGTACTCCCTCCATTCGGAAATACTTGTCGGAGAAATGGATGTATCTAGAGTATTTCCGGACAAAGGGAGTATATATTACTTGATGGAATGAGTTTTTTTTTTCATCAATCCATTTACAGTATGTAGAATAAATAAACACATTTCTTGCAGTAAATCCTTTAGCTGCCCCGGCCGAAAGTTGAAACGTATTCTGGTAGACTGCCGCCCATTTTTGGCTGCAAATCAGTGGGCATGACTAAGCTAGTCTTGCGTCTGGTTCACATCACATGAGTTAGGTTCCTTGGGATAGCAAATAGAAGCATAAATACTCCCTCCGTCCGAAAATACTTATCGCACAAATAGATAAAATTAAATGTATCTAGAACTAAAATACGTCTAGATACATCCATTTCCCCGACAAGTATTTCCGGACGGAGAGAGTAGATGGGCATGCACATTTTAAGCTAAAGGGGCAGCTACGAGTCTGTGGTCTTGTTCGAGCAAAAGCGTTGCATCAGTCGACTAGGATGCATTGTGAAGCTTCCCAGTCACCATCTCAAGCCAAAGGCACAGCCATGAGCCTGCACTAGCCGTTTGCACAAACTAGTGAAAAGGACGGCCCATCATCACTACACGCCTGACCGGTGCATGCAGTTGACTATATGCCATGGCTGTGAGCCTCTGACCTGTAGCCGCATCAATGGCGCGCAGCTACTGCTAGAGTAGTGCTAGAAATGAAGAGATGATTGTGCCATGCCGGTTCATATTTGGGGAGGAGGAAGCTTCGTGGAAGTTGCGACCCTAAGCTCACATCGCATCATGGCATTCATCCATGGAGGTAATAAAAAGATGGTCTAGCTTCTGTGGAACGTACTAGCTCCATCGAGCTCGGTGTGAGTTCATCGGGGGCCGAGCAGCTTCCCGGAAGTTGCTAGCTTGGCAATGCATATAAACGCCGCCACCGCCCGGCCGGCCACTCTCTCACACCGTAGCTAGCATCCAGGAGAGGTCCGTCGCCGCGAGTGTGTCTCCGAGCAGAGGCCGCCGGCCGGCTCTGCTCTGGTCGTCTGCAACTACGATCTTGGACGGCGGCATACTCCGACATCCGTCGCCGGGAGACAGCCGCCGCCACGGCGGTGCACCGGGGCCCGGGGGCGGGGGCCCTGCGCCCCTGCGCGCGCGGTAGCACACATCAGACAGGTACGTTAATCACCCGGCCTTCTGTCCAGAGAGAATTAGCACTGTACGTACTAGCTACTGAATTAGTATGGATATATATGTAGCTGCAGATCAGAGAGGAACTTCTTCATTTACCTTGTACTAGTACTTGATCTGATTACTAGCTAGCTGGACTGGCTTTTATGTAGTGTCGCTTAATTAATTATTGTTGCACGACTCCCTCCGTCCGGTGAAGAGTGTACGTTTGGCTTTAAAATTTATCCACAAAAAAGTGTACTTTTAATTTCCGAATGCACTTTAAAGTAGAAAAAAAATACTTCTCTCTCATCACACGGTAATCAAGACCAATAACAATGTACACATGGTCTTCTTAATTTCTACATGCACTTAGTTCATTGAGGGTTGGGTAATTAAAGAGGGGAGAGATGGTGGCTCGCATCTTTCCAATGCATTTTTTACTTCACTCTATAATTTATCCTAAAATCTCTAGATGTACACTCTTCACCGGGCGGAGGGAGTACATTTGTGCAGTGGCGGAGCGTGACGAGCAACTAATGGGGGCAAATATTTTGGTCAGCGATACAGAAAAAATAAGTATAAACAATTAAATATACACATGAACTATATATATGGATTTATCATGCATGCATGTAAAGTATATATTACTTGATGGAATAAGTATTTTTTTTTCATCAATCGATTTACAGTATGTAGTAGTATTAAATAAACACATTAACTCTAGCCGTGATTTCAGTTTCCTACATTGGACAAGTGAATGTGTGGTAGCTGCTCACTGACACAATGGAACTAGTTGACATTTGGGCGCCCATCTTGGCCGATCCTCTTCCAAGCCAACAGGTATTCACTTTGTTGATTAGATCACGTATCTATGCTAGAGATGATGACTAGTTGGATGCTTGGTTTTATTTCAATATAAAAGTGGAGCCAGCCTAAATGTCTAAACTAAAAATTTGTAACTTATCTGGAAGAAGAGTATAAGCACAACCAAAATGATCAATAAAAAGTATTGAAGCATACTCCATGGTTTATTCAAGCTTCATTTTATCTGGATGTAATATATGTCAACAAGCATAGTTCATATACGATCCCCACACTTTAGATCTTATCAAATCTGACATGGATATAGAGTTCGCAACAGGCTCGTCAAAATCCCGACACAATAACAACATATATTTCATTGTTCTTGATGACAGGCGGAGATTAAAATTCAGTCAACATATGTAGATTATGGCACCATGGACTTTCAAGCACTCTTAGAAGGACCCCATGATTTGGATAGATGGCTGAAAGGTACGATGCTTAATTGTTGCGGTATATTCCAAACTTTGTTACACAAGCAAGCAATTTATCCATGGTTTGACTTTGAAACCAAATAATGTATGATTCCTTGCAGGCGCATTCATTCCTACGTACATAAAGGAGGCGGATTTAACTCATGAGGCAAGATTTTTGCACATCCAAAACTACAAACTTGCAAAACAAATGAATGTGGCAAATGGCATTGAAAATATGTTTCATCGTTGCAGATTGAATGTAACATTTGTTCACCAACTAGTGATCATGGCATGAAAATACAAACACCTATGCCCGCTCCACCGGAGGCGTTGCCTGAGAAAGAGGAGGCCCCTGTCACCACGACTCTCAACGGTGGAGGAGGAGAAGAGGAGGAGACGAGAGAGGGAGGAGGGGCCATGTACCCGCCGCCTTGTCAGCAAAGAAGCAGGAGGCTTGCGGCCACCGCCACACCGCCGGTGGAGGGGGCATGCGATCTACTAGGTATGAATTATGAAGGCTTCGCTTGTTGCAATGTACCATTTGTCATTGTCTCAAGTAGTTAAACACATGCTATGTGCTTCAGATTACGTACCAAAAAGTGGTTGGAGGCATGGAAGTCGTGTGAGAAGTGCACGGGGGAGAGGAACATGGTCGATAAACATGGAACCATGCCAAAAACATGGGCCCAGAAGAAACAATGACCATTGGACATCTGAAGAGGTGAAAGAACTAGTGGATGGCATATCTGCATATGGGGCTAGCCAATGGGCTAAGTTGAAGAACGAAAAGTTTCCAATATCAGTTCGAACGGCGGAGCATCTTAAGGTATAGTTAATTGGTGATTAATTGCACTAAAGCACATGCATTACATGCTCTCTCTGCTCATTGTGTTGTTGTATTTTACACTTTTTCTCTATTCATCTTTTATTTGTCTACATATATTTTATAGTAAAAGATGTTGATTTTTATGTTTTTAATCTTTCAGGATAAGTGGAGAAACCTAGTGAAAGCCTTCACGGTCGGGCCCACATCTAAAAATCAAGATTTTATATCATAACTTTATCAAACTCATCATGGTGCACCACTGATTTTTCATGTTTTACATTTCTTGAATTCCAGGGAAATGTGAAAAGAAGGACCTCGCCTCGTCTAGATAGGGATTGCGTTGAAAAGATCAAGAGCCTAGCAGCTGATTACCCTCGAAAATGAAGCTGCACTGGCGAATGGTACAAGAAAGGTCATATGGTACTTCTGGTGTAGCAATGGCCCAGCAACAATAGTTATGTTGTTTTTCAAGAAGTGGGAAGCATAGGCTGTCATAGTAAGTGTGTCGAGAGTAGAGAGTAGATTGAACCATCTGGATGGAGCAGTTTCTATCTCCTGCCTAACTGCCCTGTGAATGGGAATATCACTCGCTCCTCCGACCTTCTGGCTTGCCGGTTTTGCTACAGTGCTGTAATTAGGTTGACCTTTCATTTAACACCATGGCACAGTGTGCTGTAATTTTACACACACTGCTTCAAGCAGTCTCACTCACTCCGCTCGAGGAATAATGCAGTTGATAGCTCGAATCGAGCACCTGTGACACGCCTCTTCCTGAAGAAGTAGGTTTCTTCACCACTCTGCTTGTACCTTGAGGGACCGTGAGGTGCCGGAATGGCTGCTTGTACCTTGAGGCCAGCCAGTAGGCTGAGTAGTGGCTAGGATACTTTCTTTCTTGCTGCTGTATGGTGTGGTTTGTTGTGGATCCTGGGAATAATTTTGGTTGATGACGATATCCAGTCAGTCATTCAGCCGGTACTCTCTTGGGTTCACCCGTTCTGTAAAAATTGGAGCCAGGATACATCCCTCTTGATCTTCTCTAGAAAGGAATTCAGTCCGTACCCTTGAACATTTTAATAGACATTCAGGTCGTTATCAAGCTTAATAAGAAATGGATACCATAAAAGGTTTGTAGTTCGACAGTTACTTTAAATTTTTATTTATGGTGCAGAAACAACACAATTATTCAGGTGTAAAACTTTTGCTCAATGCCTGAACCTGAAGAAATCCTACTATTGTTCATCAGAGTGGGGTGGAGTACTTC
Organism: Triticum aestivum; assembly: GCF_018294505.1. NCBI lineage: Eukaryota > Viridiplantae > Streptophyta > Magnoliopsida > Poales > Poaceae > Triticum > Triticum aestivum. The sequence goes on from NC_057813.1 coordinate 704,661,047, forward strand.
AACAGGCTTACAGGCATGCATGAACTTCACCAGTATTAACATCTCGTCAGAGCATTGTACATAACCCACTGGAGTGAAATACTGGCATGTCAAATATTAAGTGATAGTACGACGCGACTGATGTTTTCATGAACTTCCATGACTGGATTCCCTAGAGTCAGAGACCGTGCATTTTGGTTACGGCCTAATGCGTGTTTAAGTTGCATTTTCGCCACCTGATTTAACCGTACCAGCTATATATATACCCATAAAAAAGCACAACAACTATATATACAGCGTGGCTGGCTATACAAAGAAAGTCTGGATGTGATACTCAGCTATGGCTTTTGCCCGGAGAACATGATGAATGACCTCTGCACCTTGCTGCTGTAGTTGATCAGGCCACAGGATCTGCACAGGTCTTCCAGCTCTCCTTCCGTGAAGAAGTTGTAGCTGCTGTTCACTGGCCCAACAATCTGCAGCACATAGCAGAGAAGATGCATCAGGCTAGGTAGCCTCTGCCATGCAGAAAATAAGCAGTAGCACTAGACGATCGACGACTTCTTTTACCTGCCTCAGTGGCCTTAGTGCGTCAATAGAGAGCGGGCCACTGTTCGTGGGGGTGGATAAGAAGGTTGTCGCCACAAAGACACCGCCGGGCTTCAGCACACGGCTGATTTCAGCTATCTGGTTTTCAAACAGCAGTGGAATATGTCATGGTGATGAATAAGTTCATATGACAAAAGGATAGGTACACAGGTCAGATGCCCTGTTTCTGCACAAAGCTGTTGAAAGCAAACTAACTAAGCACTAAACTGTCGTGGTTGACTTTATAGACGCATTCAGCAATCAATAATTAACAGAAATAGAGAACATTATTTCTCATGTAATGGCCAAAAGTGGTTTAAGCTTTCTGGATTGGCTAATTGTTCAGTGGACTCTGGCGAATAAAATAGTAATCCCGAAGACACCAGTTTTAATAGTACAATATTGAATCAAAAAAGTGCAAAGAAGACAGGGACTATACCGCATTTGAAGGGGATGGCCAACAGTGGATAGCGGCTCCAGCATGAATGGCATCAATTGAACTTGAAGCAAAAGGGAGCCTCGAAATATCAGCCCTTACAAGTGCAAGGTTCCTGCAGGACCGAAAGAAGAAAACGGTAAGTAATTGCTGTACTGTATTTAGAACAAAAGGAACATTCTGAGGTAGTAACAGATTGAAGTAAGGGAGCAGATTATCACATATCGTTCAATTACGTGCTGAACACGTAGGTCGTAGTCTTTTATGTTATTAAACTAAAATAAAGCACTTGTTTCCACACAAAAATTTGTGATGGCCCAAGTTGTCTACTTGACGGTTTGTTAGAGTTGGATGTTGCAAGACATATTTTCAAGCCTCACAGGAAACGCTCAAAATAAGCACGAAGGAAAGCTCACGTGTTCATAGGGGTTTCTTCTTGTTTGATGTAGTCATAGCATTGGCGGAGCATATTCTCAGAAAAGTCCAAAGCAATCACAGATGAGTATGCCCCAGAGCTTGCAAACTTCCTTGAAAACAAGCCACTACCGCAGCTGACATCAATGAGTATACCACCAGCTACTGATTGGAAATAGTCTTGAGCCATTTGGAACTGAGAAAGCCAGCAGTACATCAGAATTATATGCATAAAAACATGAATATTACGTAGACATGAAAGAGTGGTGATCATTTTTTGTTGCAACACCAAAACATGAAGCACCAAATCTTACCTGCGACGGATGTATGAATTTACAGGCCAGGTGTGTAAGAAATTAGTGAGCAGCAACAACTTAAGGTTATGCAATAGAAGAGTGAGGCGTCCTAGAAACGTACCTCTTCGTCGCGGCCAGGGAAGCCACTCCGATTGAAGTTCTGACGCCACCCCCTCTCGTAAAGAAACGAGACGAGCGGACTCCTGAATAGCTCGGTTCTAGCAGGCTTGAGTTCACTGTATTCTTTCATTCCTGAAGTGACAGTGAGATCCAAGAAGACATCTTTGCTGGTGAATGACTTGTTGCATTTTGAACACTTGAATCCGGACCTATAAATCGCTGGCCTGGAACACTCGTAGAAGCCAAAACAACATAAATCTTAATCCAGCCAACAGATATGCATGAGAGATGAAAGAACGTAACTCATGAACTTTAGACGTACAGGTTCATGCCTGGCGGCCCTGTCCTTATGAGCGGTTCATAGCAAACAGGGCATGCGAACACCTCAGTTTTTGAGGCGTCATTCAGCTCGGTTTTGATCTCCTGAAACTGTTTGCACAGTGAGCGTCAGTTTCACACGGTACGAATAATGGCCAACCTTGGCATAACATCAAACGCTTACACTTAACGCGACTGTAAACTATGCTAGGAGTATTAAGCAGGTTGCTTCTTTTCCGAAGCATACACGATCGCTTGCTAGAAAGATTAGATCTTCAGAGTTAAATAGTGGAAGCTAGATTGCAGAGTCTGATCATCATATGCATGTAAGGCAACAGAAACACGGATATCAGCAGCCATATAAATATAACCATTTAGATGAGTCACTAATCTACCATGTGAGGCTCAATCTTTGCATCTGACAGCAGTGCAGGCCATGACTGAAAAGCTTTGCTAAACTTACGCCTATGTCGACTCGATTGATAACTATTGGAGCAAATACAGAGCTTGGTTCCTGCCAAAGCCCTGCCTAGGCATAACACCAAACATTTGGTGTGCGACAATCGTTCCCCCCTTTTTCTAGCACATACACAACGCATTCCCTTGCCTTCCCTGAGATGAGAATCAGCTAGTGGCGGAGGTAGGTGCGTACCGGGTCGAGGGCGATAGCTGCCGCGGCGACGGCCACCCGGCGAGCCGGCAGCGGCAGGCCTGGGCTGCGGCCAAGGCGGCAGGGGAAGCGTGGGGGATGGAGCGACGGGGAGGAGGAGCAGGAAACCGCCGCGGCCCTCACCGCGGGCTCCATGGGCGACGCCGAGGCGGAGCAGCAAAGCAATTGCAGTGGTAC
>NC_057813.1:704664209-704665227 GCF_018294505.1 Triticum aestivum
CGTCGCTGTGTTGGCAGGGGCGGAGCCAGGATTTAGGCATCAGGGGGGCGAAGGAGATAAGGATAGTACATGCAAAAAAATTTCTTCAATGCACACCTAAATGTGTGTTGTTTTATATTAGAAGAAAATTTTGAGAATAAAATGTCATAATGTATCACACTGACTTATCAAAACATAGTAATACATTTTTGGCAATTCACAAAAAGGCTTCCTTTCTACAGGATTGAATTTAGGTCTACAACTAGCAAGATCATCGAACAATAAGATAATCTCAACTTTGGAGCTATTCATTTCTCAGTGGAACACAAATATCATAAATTGACGAATGCAGTCAGCCCTGCTTCCATCGAAATAGAAGGACATGATGCAGACAACGTTCAATAAAAACGAAAATGCCAAAAGGCAGCCTGAGGAGGAAACAACAGTTAAGATGTACTGCGAGCAAAATCTCCCGTATGACTGGAAAACACATCTACTAGTAATTTGTACTCCTTAATCAATAGTCTGAGATGCAATCGCAAGAGAGCCAGTTAATTAACTATGCCATACCTTCATACTTCAGCGTTTGCGACAGGATCATCGCCGCGGATTAGACTTCAGCGTTTGCAGACTAGATCATTGCCGCGGATTAGACTTCAGCGTTTGCGGACTAGATCATTGCCGCTGAAGGATCTGCAAAGGCAGAGACGGGGGCTTGCTGGCTAGCACGGCGACGCGGCGGTGTCGTCTGTCGATCGGCTAGGGCGGCCAGTGGCGGCTAGCAGAAAATCGTGATCGATCTATTCTGAACGACTTGGAAGACAGGAAAGCTGGGTCAAAATTCTCCACGGTGGCCTAAAGATGAGACATGGGCTGTGTTTGGGCTTGGTACCTACACGCAGCACCACAAAACTTGGAAATCAATTCATTGGGCCTTCGTATGCAGTACTAGTTGAACTTAAGGAATAAATCTACAGCCAAGTACGTAATATATACTAGGATCTGTATTAGTATCTGCTCCGATTCATTGAGGGGGGCC
>NC_057813.1:704665579-704707594 GCF_018294505.1 Triticum aestivum
CGCTAGATGCTCGTCGTGGCACTCGTTGTTGTCGCTCGTAGCACCCGCCATCGCCGCTTCCAGCGATCGAGCACGGGTTTGTCGCCATTGCAGTGTAGCCCACCGCAGAATTCCCTCTTCGGCGGTCGTAGCATCTGTCTTGGCCGGGCCCAACATCCTCGATCGACACCCCCTAGGGGGACGATGAGGGTGTACTCATTCGACTTACTTGACGTCAACAAGTGGCTTGCTTCATAGTTCTTTTTCCTTTCTTTTTCTTTAAGGGCAGCGGGTAGCTTCAGACTTCATGGGAGTAGCAGAAGTACAACTCGATCAGCAAAACTAAAAAGATTAAAAAAAAAAAAAAAACGTTCCCTAGTAGCCACCAAATTGCAAAACCCGGAATTTCTTTCCAGTTTGCACTGCCCCCCTCCACCCATCCTTCCAACCGCGCAGCGCACGCCTGGCCAACCACGCTACCAAACAAACTATCGAAGAGAAAAGGGGGAGGAGATGTAAATTTCCTTCACAGTTCATCTAGCAGAAGACGAACCCATTGTTCAAATGCTGCTGCTTCTTCTTCATGTTGTTGTACATGTACTTGGGTTACAATGGCGAACAACCGGGACATTGACTCGTAAACTGGGGGAAAAAAAATCCAATACGCACGTATGCTAGCTGCTACTGGTAGTATGGTACCTCCTGAATCGCTTACAAAATCAGAGAGACAGAACCTACACAAGTGGGAAAGAAAACGACGGTTGCTACTACGATTCAGTTCAGGCGATGGCGGCCGTGGCGAGACGCCGGGCAGCCGGTGTCGGCGAGGGCGGAAGGCGCGAGTTGAAGTTCATGTGCCGGAAGGCGGTGTCCTCCGCGTCGTCGTCGAAGTTGAGCGCGTAGCTGAGTGGGTCGTACTTGAACTCCCCCGTGGCCGCCACGCGTCGCCTCCACCTGGCCTTGAACTCCTTGTGCAAGCTATTACGTGCACACAGAGACAGCTGACCAGCTAGGCCGGGTAGTAACGAAAATGGTGAATGGCTGCATGGAGGCAGAATTTGAAATTTTATCAATATTTATTATTATTATTTTCATTTCTTATTTGTGATTGTAATTTTTTGTTGATAGCTTACCAAGCTGACCACTTGGTATTATTTTCATTTCTTAAATACACATATACTTAGAGACATGATATACAAGTGTGTAAATTTTCAAGACAAAATACGATAAAATGAGTGCTACACAAAATAGACAAATCAGCGACTTTTTGGTACATGCACTAAGTCCATGATTTTATTGGATTGCACATACCAAGGTATTTCATCCTGAAATTTTACACACATACACATCTCATCCATGTATACTTGTACAATTTTTATCAGATTTTTTAAAATTGAGAGGTTTGATTTTTGATTATTTTTTTAAATCAGCCTCCATGTAGGTCCAGCTCCAAAATGCCCTACTCAGGTAGTGAGGGCAACTCCACCATCGTGCACCAAATTGTCCACGGGGTGGTTTGGACGTCCGAAATCTCACAATCGGAAGCAAAACTGGGGATGGTTTGTGGACGTCCGGACCTTTGCCACATAGGCATCCGACACCCTCGGCCCACACAAAGCACCCGTCGTGCGTTTTGCTCCAACCGTCACCCTGCTTCAGCGTCGTATCCATGTTGGTCCAGAGCCGACTTGACCAGATGGGACGACTTTCTATTGCATTCAAGCCGCTTGACCGTCTGTACACTTGCCCGACATTTGCACTCACGTGGTGACCGAGAAGCTAACTCCTAGCGCCCACATTCAAGTCACCTCGCTCCGCCTACCTCGACGCTAATTATTTAAAGACGGGCAGCCATGGTAGAAAACTATACCACTCCGAGCACCATCCCCCTCCGTTCAAGCCACTAGTGCACCACTCCTTCCCTTCCTCCGTCAGCCGCTGACGCAATGGGCCAGGCGCGTTGTCGGTGGTGGAAGAGCCTATGGCTCCGGCGCTACCACGAAATCACTACCGAGGTGCACAATTGGGAAGCTCAACGCAGCTCACATTTCGGTGGGATAACCTCAACCTCGAGGAGGGCATGACGATGGAGGAGGAGCAGGCTCCCGCGCCGGTGGCCGGACGCAGATCCACTAAAACCGTGTCACGGCGGAGCAGGAAGAGCATGCGCAGCAGGTGCCCGTGTTCTAGATGATGCAAAAGGACCATCAGTGCAATCTACAGCTCCTCTCAGAGCACCGGGTGGCGGAGGACCAAATAAAGGGCAATCAGACGTCTGACCAGGCCGTCATGGACATGTTGGTGGCGGTTCCGGGCTTGAGGGGATGAGCAACGGGCGGATGCTCAATCCTGCGCACCACGCCTACACCTTCCGGCGCAAGCGGGGGCAACTCTGGGCTTGAGGGGATGGGCAACGGGCAGTGCTGTTCCATGCACGATGCCTACACCTTCCGTCGAAAGTGGTGGCAATGAGGCAAGGCACAACCACCTCTTCAATGAGATCATGGAAGAGGCATGAGCGGTGGCGGACACGGTCAATGGCAGCATCGGCAAGTCAGCGTCCTTCGCGCCGTACCGAGATGACGACGAGGCCAAACTATCTTGCTCGATCATCGAATAAGGTCGGATTCTTTTGCTATGTAAAAAAGCAAATATTAATGAAAACAAGTGCCCCGCTTTTAAATTTGATGCATTGGGGTGGATGACCGCCCCACTACCGAGCGTGTCTACGGACATTTGGTGCCGCACCGTTTGATGAACCGTGATGGCATCGTCCTAAGAGTATCTACAACCGGACCGGGGCATCCCGGGTATCTACAACGGATTATAAAGAGTAGCTCGGCCTTTGTTCGTTCAGTACACTTTTAGTAAGACTACTTTTGCTACCAGGCTTTTCGTTTTGTTAACCAAAATATCTTTCGAGGTTAACATCTGATACTCACGCGGACGCACGCTATGGTTCTCATCATACACAACCGCTTTTTTTTAAAAAAAAAACATCCACTTTAACAATTGAAAATAATGGTTATATCGTCTATAAGAAAAGATGCAATATTCTTCATAGGCTCCTCAAACCAATCTCCAGTTACAGAAACTTTCGCTAGCCTAGCAAGCTCATGAGCAACCTTATTAGCTACCCTATTACAATGTTCAAATCTAGTCAATAGAAAATCACATGCCATGAAGTAGCAATCCTCCACCCCACAAACGCAGTTGGTTTGGTTTGGCTTTGGACTCGTGGTGACTAGTTTCAGGAGTATTTAACCAAAAACTACCACAATTGACGGAACGTGACGAAAAACTACCACTCTACGTTTTTGTGCGAAAAACTACCAAATTTGTCCTAAACCGTGGCAAAAACCTACCAAGTCGCGAAAGCGCTCGCTTCGCCCGCGCTAACCCTGAATCTGACCGGTTGGGCCCGCGAATCAGTTGCCACGCTGGCGAACGCTGTCGGAACGGCGCCTGTCGGTGGGCCAATAAGTGAGAGCGAGCTCAGCCACTCGCTCATTGTCTTCCTCCTCGCTCGCTCTCACTCGTCCTCATCCTCTCCCTCTCCCTGGTGCTCTGAGCTAGGTCGGCCTATCGCCGTCGCCGTCGCGGCCATTGCTGCCGGTAGAAGTTGAGGATGCCATCCTGGTATGACGAGGACAGCTCGGACGAGAACATCAACATGGTTTCAATAGACCTCGGCTATTTGTAAGTGCATAATGGTGGAACAGAGTTAGGGTTAGGGTTAGTTCGTCCAAATTGGAGATTTCAAGTTGCTTTTGGTTTGATTCGAAGTTTCTTTTGCAGGAAACCCCTGACAGTGTGGTGGAACCATCTTTCTGTGGTTCTTACACAGAATCTAAGCCGACGTGCATGATGCATCATCAGAGGCCGAAGAAGATGGTGGCTTTTGAAGGTGCTTTGACTGGGAGGCGTTTCCTGGGTTGTCCTATGCAGCAGGTATTAAATCTTGAACACTAACTTGTTTTGCTAGTGGAGATGTGTGATGTGTTTTGCTGCTGGAGATGTCTGGTGCAGCATGTGGTGCAGAGATGTGTGATGTGCAGAGATGTGTGCTATAGTTTAGAACTGAAACTTGAAAGTGCCATACATATGGAAGTTATATATGAAAGTAGATCTTTAGTTAACTGAATTCAATACATGACTGAACCTGAGAGCAAGCAGATATCTTTAGTGTACTGTGAGCTGAACGTATTAGTTAGGTGTTTACTGAATATAGCTGTTAACTGAAAAAGAACAGAGTTAAATGAATTTATATCTACTGCTAAATATAGCTGTTAACTGAATTTATCTCTGATGCTAAGTCAGGTGCATATTGATGTAAACAAAGGGTTTCAGTTAAATGAAATGACTTTATGACTTTAGTTTTCTGTACTAAGTTTGTTACTAAGTGCTTTGTGCTTAATTATAAATAATTGCTTCTGTAGGATGAAGGTGTGAACTGTGGGGTTGTGGAGTGGGTGGATGGTCCTTGGCCAGAGATTCTACAAAGGTGCCTAACCAGGATTTGGGACATGTACCATGAGCAGAACTTGGGGAGGGTGAATGACAAACAAGCCCATGAGAAAGAGGTGGCCAAGCTATAGAAGGAAATTTATTTCCTGTCAAACAACTACAGCCAGTTGGTGGAAGATGTATCCAAGCTATTTGACTATCAAGATGGCAAGATGTCTCATGACATGGACTATACCAGTTAGGCAATCAATGAACTAAATGAGAAGAAGAAACAACTTGAGGATCAGGCAAAGATTGAGTTAAGTATGGAAAACCTGAAGCTTGCCAAGGAGAAAAGGTGCATTCTTCAAAGCCAAGCAGAGATCATTCAGAACATGAGGAAGGCCATCAAGGAAGTGGAGGGGGACAGGGACCTACTTAAGCAAGAGAAGAAGAAGCTCGAGTATCTGATTGCTGATCTGCTCAATGCTGGGCATGCCAGCAAAGATAAGCTGGAGAGGATCAAGGCAATTATGAATGAGTGAAGTGGTTGGTTTGCGGGTTAAGTAATTAGTAGGCCTATATATATAGCTGGCCTTGGAATGTCATGCATGTTAGGTGTATATTTTGGGAAAGTTTCATGTGCTTTCAGAATGGTATGAGGGAGGGAGGTACTGTTATGGTTTAAGAACTATTTGGTTTTATCTATGATGTAATGACTACTATGTTAAGACCTACTATGCTAAGTACTCCTGCTAAGTTAAGTAAGTAAGAATGTTTTATCTATGATGAGGCTGTTTTACTCTGCATATATCATGTGTGGATAACTGACAGTAGTGACATAGTTGGAAGTAGCAAGTAACATATATAGCAATTAGCTTAGATAGTCTGACAAATAGATAGTACTGCCATTCATAGTCTGACATAGATAGATAGTACTGCCATTCATAGTCTGACATAGATAGCAACTAGTAGTAGATAGTGCCTGACATAAAGATCAACTAGTAGTAGATAGTGCCTAACGAAACTGAACCTAGGAACTTACTGAACTTAGGAAAGTTCAGGACTAATGAAACCGAATATTAGTGGAGCACTTCACTCCTCCTTCAGCATCTTCAGGCGCTAGGATCGGCGCACCGCAGTCACGGCCTCCCTCTTCTCCTTGCCCAGCACCGGCTCCAGCACATCTTCCTCGCCGCCATCTTGTTCTTGCTTCACGACGACGCCGTCTGGGAGATCGGCGACCTCCGGCAGCGCATCCACGTGGACTGGGCGGTTCCTGTCCCCCTCCACGATGTCGAGGACGGGAGCCAGCATCTGCAGTTCAGGCTCGTCGTCGGAGAGGACGACTACCTCATCCACCTCGTCGTCAGAGTCGTCAGAGGGCTCGTCCTCATCATCGTCACTAGACTCGTTGTCAGTGGACTCTTCGTCAGAAGACTCGCCGTCAGAATCGTCAGAGGGCCCTAGGACCCATGGATTGCGCCTCTCCCAGTAGGCATTGTTGATTGGGGCTGGGAGAGCGAGGACGGCGTCGGTGACGTGGTCCGCGGCGGCCGCCGGCGTGGTGGATGAGCGGTACATCCACCATCTGGCACGCTACCTGGGGTCGGGGGAGCGCTGCACCTCGCGCATTGCCCACAGCAGAATGGTCGGCGGCAGGATAGTGCGGCCGGTTGGGAAGGCGCGCTGCTTTTCAGCAGCCGTCATCACCTTCACGAGGCCGCGGGCGTGGTTCCTGAGCATCGCGATACTGGGGAACCAGCGCGCGATCTCCCTGTACTGCGCCCGGATCTCCTTGTTGTTGCCAGCGAGAGCTTCGATGGCCAACTGCCAGTCCATGGCGACGGCGGTGGCGGTGGTTGTCTGTGACGCCCCCGATTCAATCGTACACTAATCATGCACGCAAATGTGTACGATCAAGATCAGGGACTCACGGGAAGATATCACAACACAACTCTACAAATAAAATAAGTCATACAAGCATCATAATACAAGCCAGGGGCCTCGAAGGCTCGAATACAAGTGCTCGATCATAGACGAGTCAGCAGAAGCAACAATATCTGAGTACAGACATAAGTTAAACAAGTTTGCCTTAAGAAGGCTAGCACAAACTGGGATACAGATCGAAAGAGGCGCAGGCCTCCTGCCTGGGATCCTCCTAATTACTCCTGGTCGTCGTCAGCGGGCTGCACGTAGTAGTAGGCACCTCCGGTGTAGTAGGGGTCGTCGTCGACGGTGGCGTCTGGCTCTTGGACTCCAGCATCTGGTTGCGACAACCAGAAAGAAAGGAAAGGGGAAAAAAGTGGGGAGAAAGCAACCGTGAGTACTCATCCAAAGTACTCGCAAGCAAGGAACTACACTACATATGCATGGGTATATGTGTAAGGAGGCCATATCAGTGTACTGAACTGCAGAATGCCAGAATAAGAGGGGGGATAGCTAGTCCTATCGAAGACTACGCTTCTGGCAGCCTCCGTCTTGCAGCATGTAGAAGAGAGTAGATTGAAGTCCTCCAAGTAGCATCTCCAAGTAGCATCTCCAAATAGCATCTCCAAGTAGCATCGCATAGCATAACCCTACCCGGCGATCCTCCCCTCGTCGCCCTGTGGAAAAGCGATCACCGGGTTGTCTGTGGAACTTGGAAGGGTGTGTTTTATTAAGTATCCGGTTCTAGTTGTCATAAGGTCAAGGTACAACTCCAAGTCGTCCTGTTACCGAAGATCACGGCTATTCGAATAGATTAACTTCCCTGCAGGGGTGCACCAACTTACCCAACACGTTTGATCCCATTTGGCCGGACACACTTTCCTGGGTCATGCCCGGCCGCGGAAGATCAACACGTCGCAGCCCCACCTAGGCTCAACAGAGAGGTCAGCACGCCAGTCTAAACCTAGGCGCACAGGGGTCTGGGCCCATCGCCCATAGCACACCTGCACGTTGCGAGGGCGGCCGGAAGCAGACCTAGCATAGCAGGCGTTCCAGTCCAATCCGGCGCACGCCGCTCCGTCGCTGACGTCTGAAGTGCTTCGGCTGATACCACGACGCCGAGTGCCCATATCTTTCTCACGTAGTTGGTTAGTGCGTATAGGCTCGTAGCCAACTCAGATCAAATACCAAGATCTCGTTAAGCGTGTTAAATATCCGCGAACGCCGAACAGGGCCAGGCCCACCTCTCTCCTAGGCGGTCTCAACCTGCCCTGTCGCTCCGCCACAAAGATCCACTCAGAGGGCCGTCGGGACAAAGGTTTTTTCAGCCCCCAATCCGTGAATCACTCGCGGGTACTCTTCGAGCTGACCCGACTTTAGTCACCATCTGTATAGTATGTATGTATGTATAGTATATACCCGTGATCACCTCCCGAGTGATCACGACCCAATAGTATAGCAAGGCAGACTGACAAGAATGTAGGGCCAATAATGATAAACTAGCATCCTATACTAAGCATCTAGGATTGCGGGTAAGGTATCAATGACTGTAGCAACAATGACAGGCTATGCATCAGAATAGGATTAACGGAAAGCAGTAACATGCTACACTACTCTAATGCAAGCGGTATAGAGGAGAATAGGCGATATCTGGTGATCAAGGCGGGGGGGCTTGCCTGGTTGCTCTGGCAAGGAGGGGTCACCAACTCCGTAGTCGAACTGGGGGTCGCCGGCAGTCTTGAGGTCTACCGGAAAGAAGTAACGGAGGGGGAACACAATAAATAATGGAGCAATCAAAGCAACACAAAGCATAACATGGTGATACACGGTGCTAGGGGTGACCTAACGCAGTAGGAGGTGATACCGGTGAAGGGGGAAAACATCCGGGAAAGTATCCCCGGAGTTTCGCGTTTTTGGACGGATGAACCGGAGGGGAAAAGTTGCATGTTTGCTATGCTAGGGATGGGTGGCGGATGAACGGGCTGTGTATCCGGATTCGTCTCATCGTTCTGAGCAACTTTCATGTATAAAGTATTTTCATCGGAGTTACGGATTATTTTATATGATTTTCTAAAGTTTTAAATATTTTCTAAAAATTATTGGATTTAATTTAATTCGAAATTATAACAGTAAATACTTTTGTCACCTAGTGTTACTCTAGCCTATGAGTATGCCAGTGGGGCCAGTGGGGTGGGCTGACTTAGTCAAAGATTGAATAGTTAAATGATGAATAGTGTAGGCGGGTCCCATATATCATTGTCTATGGTTAAACTAGACTTTAATTAAATTAGATTAACTAATATGGGGGGCACTGTAATTGGCTAGCAGTTAACCTAATAATTGTTATTCAAAATCTAGATTAGCCTAAACTAATTGAACATGGCCGGCCACTCACAGAACAACCACGCGCACACAATGCTAGAGGTTAAAACTGTTTTCTGTCAACAAAAGATAGCATTTTGTGAATTTTATAGAATTTAATCCACGCATCAAATGGATTTGGTCCAGTGGGGTAAAATGAAGTTTGTCAAATGCACTTTCTACTCATATTTATCTTAGCCTTGTCAACAGCTATTTAACCGCAGTTTAAGGCCTATCTAGGGGGTTAGTCGGTGTAAAACACCTAAAGCTAGCCATATAGCTACGGTAGCTAGCAACGGTACAGGCAACGCAGCAATGGCGCAAAGCAGTAGCAGGGACACGGCCACGCACGTAGCGCATACGTAGCAGCAGGCAATACGCAGCGACAAGCGGGGGCGCGTGGACAGGCGCCGTGCACGGCGGGGCTAGCGGGGCGGCTGCACGACGAGCAGCAGCCGCCGGCGGCGGCGGCAAGCGGCAGCGGTAGTACCCGACATCAACTAGCAGCAGTACGATGCGGCATCAAACAACGCAGCAGTAGAGCGAAGTAGCAAGCAACGGCAGGAGCAAGCAGCGACACACACGGCAGCAGCGCAGGCACGCACAGGCAGCAGTGGCGGTCGAGCACGGGACAACAGCAGCGACAACAGGCAGCACGAGCATCAGCGACAGCAGAAGCAGTAACAGGCGGCAGCAAGCGCACGCATGTACGCGTATGCAGGGGTTCGAGCTCGACGGAGGTGGCGGCCTACGGCGTCCAAATCGAAGGGCTAAAAGGGGGACCCGAGGGAGAAGCTCACCCCGGTTCTCGTGGACGAGGTTAGAAGGTCGGAGGCGGCCCGGAGCAGTGGCAACGACGACGAGTTGATGACGTCCGCGACGGAGAAGGGCTCGATTGCGAGCACATGGACCGTCCCGGCTTGAGCTGGTCCCCGGAACGGACGGATCCGGCCGCAGCGAACTTCCCGGACGTGCTCCTGCACGCCGGAGACGACGGTGGCCGCGGTTGACGGCGAGGTCAGCAAGGCAGAGGCGGACGGGTCGGGGCGCCACGATGTCGGCGAGCGCAGAGGGAGGAGGGGGCGCGAGGGGGAGATATGTGAGGGGCTAGGGTTTGGTGGCGCCGCGGGTTAAGAAGGGGGGTGGCCGGCGATAGCCGGTGCGTGGCCGATGTCACCATGGATGCCTGCCACGATCCCGGGAGGAACAGGATGAGTGGGGGAGGTGGGCTACTGGGCCAGCTGGCCAATTGAGCCAAGTGGCCCGGGGGGAGGGGAGGGGCCTTTCTTTCTTGTTTTTATTTTTGTTTGCTTTGTGTTTTTTTTTTCTTTTATTTATTCTTTCTGTTTTATTTTAGACACACTTTACTTTAGTTTTATAGTATATAAATTTAGCTCCGAAAATAATGTTACTACTTATTCTACTACCATAATAACCTGGGTTCACAGATAAATTAGTTTAATATTTTATATATTATAAAAAGCATTTAATTATTAGTTTTACATGCTGTTCTGCTCATTTTAGAGTAATTACACATTTTATAAAAGTGTGGTTTCTCCACCATAATTACCTACGCATTATTTGGCTCACTCCGAACAATTTACTTTTAATATTTGAAAACTTTAATTGTTTGCTTGATTTTGAAATTGAATTCGAATCGGTTTCGAACTAACGCGAGGTTAGTAACAGTAATCGAGGTGACGTGGCATCATTAGTAGAGGTTTACTGTAGCTTAATTATCCGGGCGTCACAATTCTCCTCCACTACAAGAAATCTCGTCCCGAGATTTAAGAGGGGAGTAAGGGGGAAGGGATTGGGTTAAGGAAAATCTAACGGATCTTCTCGGTCTTGGTTGCTCTTCTCGAAGAGGTCGATCCATTACATTGATGTCTTCATTTCTCTGCTCCAGGTCATCATGGTGAAGTCGGCGTCCTTTCTTCAGGAACTCCATCGTACTTACGAAAGAATAAGGGGGTTATTCCAGGGGAACAGACCTTTGTAAGGCTGACTATCTAGTCGATAACATCGGGGATGGTGGCGAAAAGTAAATCTCGAATTGAAACTTAGAAAATATCGAGAGCAAAGTAAGGCGGTATCATGGAAAGTTTCAAGCGGGCAGGAATGTTCGATGCCTCTTACAGGGCGTGAAAGGGGTTCAAAGCAACGGGAATAAGTATTGTGTCTGATATCAAACTTGAAGGTGGCTCGTGAATTACATACGAGGCCAAGGACGAGGAATAACTTTGACAATAAGGTGTACAGGAGAGTCAGGTTTCGATCCAGTGGACCTGTGGGTTATGGGCCCACCATGTGGGTTGAAAGTAGGAAGGGTGATGACATCTTGCACAGCCGCGACAAGGAGGCATGTTAGTGAATAGCTTGTCAACTATGCCGGCAACAATGTCGGTACCAAGGACGGGGAACGAAGAGAGCAATTTTCCTGCTTGTTGAACGAGGCGAACCAATTGGCAAAGTTATCACCCATCGGTGGTTACCGGAATGTCATCAACAACAGTAAAAGGATCTTACAGACAGAGTGGTACAACAAGGTGCCTACCTAAGCAGGGAATTATCTCTGCTTAGTTAAGTCAGATTCAGGAGAGATTAAACAAAAGAATGGAAAGGAAAACACGATTATCAGATTAAACAGAACAATGGAAAGGAAAATTGTGATTACACAATTATTAGGAGTATATCCTTCCCATGTACAAGCAGAACAAGGCATACAGGGTAGGAGAGCAAGTACCCAACCATTCAGATAAGAGGCAAGGATTAATCAAGATGTTACCCATGCAACGGTGTTTGGATAATTGACCAAGAAACATTTAGCATCGCGCCTCCAATGTTCTTATTGAAGAGCGGGCTATCATAGTCATGCTTCGAGGTAGCAATGATTTGGTGTTTCAATCAAGGGCCAGACTTTGGATACACAAATGATCCATCAGGAGCAACTTACAAAATAAGTCTTACAATTTCCTTCAGGAGAATGGTTATCCTTGCAAGGAAATTATAATGATAGGTCCTCCAGCCAGGTGGGGTGCTAGGCATGACATCATATTACCGGGTCATCAAAGGACCAACATCATATCTCGTGGAAAGTTGTCCCAACCAACCTATCTGACCGAGATTCAGATCCGATTGGTGTCATGATACCTCAGACTCAGGGTGTCCGAGAAGAAAAGGTGCAACACAAATAGAGGAAATGACATTGCAAGATTATCGGGAAATGAACTATGGGAGAGGGTTCCTGAAACAATAGTTCATTATTAAACCAAGGAGAGGATGAGGAGGTCGCTGATGGACTCAGCGATAATTCAACGAGGTATCCAAAAAGATGTATCTCCACAATTATGTGGATAAGGAGATAACGTTTGTCAGATCAAATGATATAATGATGTATGCTCGAGGAAACATACACAATTTAATAATGATAGAAGGGTGCACCCGAAAATCTGGACTAGGTAGCACGATCAATGTTTGAATGGTGATTCAATAAGCAATAGGCTTAGAATGAAACTATCGACCATTAACTTCAAAGCAATAGGGTTGCCAGAAGGGCAGAATCCAAACAGTATTGTTCACTTGTAGGTGTCCCGGTTAGAATCGACACGGGGACCAAGAATAGACTGATGATGGCAATAAGTATCACTTGTATCAAGAATTATTAAGGGCTGGGGAAATTCTCGCGACCATCTTGACATAAAAGACGGTGGTACACAAAGTAGAACATAATACCAGTTGGATAGCAAGTTGCATCCGTAACATGAACAAGTTTGTGGTGAAAGAAAGGTATTGATGTTGTCGATGGTAACTCAAATTACCAAGGGACGAGGATGGCGCTTATCATCTAGAATTCAATTGGTAACCCGGAAGGAGTCAAAATGTTGAAGATGATCACGACAAATTTTGTCGAGAGGTTATACGAAGAAGCAATCCAATAGCGACTGCATCAAGCAAAAGGACTGATGCAGCGAACCACATATACGGCACAAACTCGGAATCAAGTTTGTGGTTTGAGGTGAAATGGTAAGACGAGGAAATTCGACGTAAGCTTAGCTCATCGTTGAAAATTGTGCTCCGAGAAGAAGGATCGGGTAGCACAGTTAAAATTTAGCACGATAAGGATATAGCCAATCGGGCTAGGAATGACTTGAAGGATTATTTAACTCATAAGCAACGAAAATTACTTAGAGTTATCATATCGGAGCGCGGAATCGATTCACTTACCGGTGTTCTTGAGCGACTAACAACTCAGAACCCCTGAAAAATTGGAATCATTGAGAAATAATAGCTGATGAAGACTCATAAGATGTAACACAATTCTTAGATATTCTCGAGATACCAGAGGGTAATACTCGACGGTAGATCAATGGTAGAGGTTGGACTGGTGTATTGACTTGCAAAAGACAAGTGCTTTAACTTGTCCGAGAAATGGGATCAAAGAGAAAATATGGTCGGAACCACGATTGCATAGGATCAACTCACAGATACCAGATGATATTATATCAGCTAGATAATCATTTTGCAAGAAGCTTTCGAGACGGTCTACATCATTTTCATGGGCATGAACACAAAGTTCAAGGTCGACTCCCACTTCTTTAATGCATATCATTTCTTTCACTTCTCACTTTCAAAGAAGTTGTATTGTTGAAATTTTATCTGGCAAAATACCAGAAGAGTATGACTCGTGAAAACTTCTGAGTTCTCACATATTTAAGGAAGGTATATGTTCAACCCATCGGGGCATCATAGAAACATATACCACAAGCTTCAATAGTAAATAACACAAGCTCGATAGTAGAGCATGGGTGACAAAACGAGAGGATACAATTTACCGAAGGCATTATGTATCAGGGAAAGAACTTCTCGAGGTTTTGCATACAAAGGACACTGTCGGATGATATTTCAACAAAGGATCCGATGGTCCATAGCGAAGCTGATGTGAGTATTGGCACACAACCAGAGGAAAAAAATTGCAAGGAGATCAGATTATAGAAACAACTGACTAACTCAATTGTCAAATGCAAAGGAATTATGATTTCCAAATCAAGGGATCAGAAGCAATGCTCTGAGTAGGGATGGATAAGTTGAATAGCTTTAGGGTACAATCAATGACAATTGGATTGGTCGAGAACCAATTCCAGTTAAAAGAATGGCAGCTTAGCCGGAGAAGTAATTTATAAGGATCAATGATGATTGCGTGCATTCGCAAACATATTGAGTCAACAGACTCAAAATGATAATGACAAGGAATGTCATTAAGACTACGAGACTTATGGGATTAACCATAATGCGAGCAAGCAAGAATTTCAAGAGCCAAAGGCTCCAGAGGATTTTCGGAAGATCGAATAGTATTTAGAAGACTTTTGTGAAACTCATGAACAACTGGGGATGAGCGGATACTTGACAAGTGCGGGGATTTATTTGAAGGGGTATTCATGTGGCAAAGAACTGCTAGGCAGTAGGCACGAAGTATTCTCGGAACAATAGAGAAAACGTTGGGTATCTTGTAATAAAAAGAACAATGGGGAATGATCGTAAGAATGGCAAGTGTAAGTAGTTATCCATAAGGATTTATCGGTGGTCGGGAATAGCAAAAGTGATGGGCACAAAGTCTCGAGAGAATATCAAAGAGTATCTCCGAAATCTTCTGGTGCACTCGGTGACCATCTGGACTGAAGGGGCTCTCCGGGAGAAAGTATTTTCGAGAACCTAAAGTTAGTTTTTAGTAAAAATCGTTTAACCCGAATAGAAGAGGGTTCAGAATCCCAGAGTAAAGGTCGAGGAATAAAAGATCCTAATACCTCCCGATGGCGACGTGGGCCCATGGGCCACACAGCCATGTTAGTAAAAGTTTTTCAACGACTAGACTCGACTTCGGCCAAGGAGTTGGAAAGGGGGATTCCTACAGGCATTCGGCTCTGATACCAACTTGTGACGCCCCCGATTCAATCGTACACTAATCATGCACGCAAATGTGTACGATCAAGATCAGGGACTCACGGGAAGATATCACAACACAACTCTACAAATAAAATAAGTCATACAAGCATCATAATACAAGCCAGGGGCCTCGAAGGCTCGAATACAAGTGCTCGATCATAGACGAGTCAGCGCAAGCAACAATATCTGAGTACAGACATAAGTTAAACAAGTTTGCCTTAAGAAGGCTAGCACAAACTGGGATACAGATTGAAAGAGGCGCAGGCCTCCTGCCTGGGATCCTCCTAACTACTCCTGGTCGTCGTCAGCGGGCTGCACGTAGTAGTAGGCACCTCCGGTGTAGTAGGGGTCGTCGTCGACGGTGGCGTCTGGCTCTTGGACTCCAGCATCTGGTTGCGACAACCAGAAAGAAAGGAAAGGGGAAAAAAGTGGGGAGAAAGCAACCGTGAGTACTCATCCAAAGTACTCGCAAGCAAGGAACTACACTACATATGCATGGGTATATGTGTAAGGAGGCCATATCAGTGGACTGAACTGCAGAATGCCAGAATAAGAGGGGGGATAGCTAGTCCTATCGAAGACTACGCTTCTGGCAGCCTCCGTCTTGCAGCATGTAGAAGAGAGTAGATTGAAGTCCTCCAAGTAGCATCTCCAAATAGCATCTCCAAGTAGCATCGCATATCATAACCCTACCCGGCGATCCTCCCCTCGTCGCCCTGTGGAAAAGCGATCACAGGGTTGTCTGTGGAACTTGGAAGGGTGTGTTTTATTAAGTATCCGGTTCTAGTTGTCATAAGGTCAAGGTACAACTCCAAGTCGTCCTGTTACCGAAGATCACGGCTATTCGAATAG
The DNA here is from genome assembly GCF_018294505.1 of Triticum aestivum. Taxonomy (NCBI): domain Eukaryota; kingdom Viridiplantae; phylum Streptophyta; class Magnoliopsida; order Poales; family Poaceae; genus Triticum; species Triticum aestivum. Next base: position 704,681,090 of record NC_057813.1, read on the forward strand.
ATTAACTTCCCCGCTGGGGTGCACCAACTTACCCAACACGTTTGATCCCATTTGGCCGGACACACTTTCCTGGGTCATGCCCGGCCGCGGAAGATCAACACGTCGCAGCCCCACCTAGGCTCAACAGAGAGGTCAGCACGCCAGTCTAAACCTAGGCGCACAGGGGTCTAGGCCCATCGCCCATAGCACACCTGCACGTTGCGAGGGCGGCCGGAAGCAGACCTAGCATAGCAGGCGTTCCAGTCCAATCCGGCGCGCGCCGCTCCGTCGCTGACGTCTGAAGTGCTTCGGCTGATACCACGACGCCGAGTGCCCATATCTTTCCCACGTAGTTGGTTAGTGCGTATAGGCTCGTAGCCAACTCAGATCAAATACCAAGATCTCGTTAAGCGTGTTAAATATCCGCGAACGCCGAACAGGGCCAGGCCCACCTCTCTCCTAGGCGGTCTCAACCTGCCCTGTCGCTCCGCCACAAAGATCCACTCAGAGGGCCGTCGGGACAAAGGTTCTTTCAGCCCCCAATCCGTGAATCACTCGCGGGTACTCTTCGAGCTGACCCGACTTTAGTCACCATCTGTATAGTATGTATGTATGTATAGTATATACCCGTGATCACCTCCCGAGTGATCACGGCCCAATAGTATAGCAAGGCAGACTGACAAGAATGTAGGGCCAATAATGATAAACTAGCATCCTATACTAAGCATCTAGGATTGCGGGTAAGGTATCAATGACTGTAGCAACAATGACAGGCTATGCATCAGAATAGGATTAACGGAAAGCAGTAACATGCTACACTACTCTAATGCAAGCGGTATAGAGGAGAATAGGCGATATCTGGTGATCAAGGGGGGGCTTGCCTGGTTGCTCTGGCAAGGAGGGGTCACCAACTCCGTAGTCGAACTGGGGGTCGCCGACAGTCTTGAGGTCTACCGGAAAGAAGTAATGGAGGGGGAACACAATAAATAATGGAGCAATCAAAGCAACACAAAGCATAACATGGTGATACACGGTGCTAGGGGTGACCTAACGCAGTAGGAGGTGATACCGGTGAAGGGGGAAAACATCCGGGAAAGTATCCCCGGAGTTTCGCGTTTTTGGACGGATGAACCGGAGGGGAAAAGTTGCGTGTTTGCTATGCTAGGGATGGGTGGCGGACGAACGGGCTGCGTATCCGGATTCGTCTCATCGTTCTGAGCAACTTTCATGTATAAAGTATTTTCATCGGAGTTACGGATTATTTTATATGATTTTCTAAAGTTTTAAATATTTTCTAAAAATTATTGGATTTAATTTAATTCGAAATTATAACAGTAAATACTTTTGTCACCTAGTGTTACTCTAGCCTATGAGTATGCCAGTGGGGCCAGTGGGGTGGGCTGACTTAGTCAAAGATTGAATAGTTAAATGATGAATAGTGTAGGCGGGTCCCATATGTCATTGTCTATGGTTAAACTAGACTTTAATTAAATTAGATTAACTAATATGGGGGGCACTGTAATTGGCTAGCAGTTAACCTAATAATTGTTATTCTAAATCTAGATTAGCCTAAACTAATTGAACATGGCCGGCCACTCACAGAACAACCACGCGCACACATTGCTAGAGGTTAAAACTGTTTTCTGTCAACAAAAGATAGCATTTTGTGAATTTTATAGAATTTAATCCACGCATCAAATGGATTTGGTCCAGTGGGGTAAAATGAAGTTTGTCAAATGCACTTTCTACTCATATTTATCTTAGCCTTGTCAACAGCTATTTAACCGCAGTTTAAGGCCTATCTAGGGGGTTAGTCGGTGTAAAACACCTAAAGCTAGCCATATAGCTACGGTAGCTAGCAACGGTACAGGCAACGCAGCAATGGCGCAAAGCAGTAGCAGGGACACGGCCACGCACGTAGCGCATACGTAGCAGCAGGCAATACGCAGCGACAAGCGGGGGCGCGTGGACAGGCGCCGTGCGCGGCGGGGCTAGCGGGGCGGCTGCACGACGAGCAGCAGCCGCCGCCGGCGGCGGCAAGAGGCAGCGGTAGTACCCGACATCAACTAGCAGCAGTACGATGCGGCATCAAACAACGCAGCAGCAGAGCGAAGTAGCAAGCAACGGCAGGAGCAAGCAGCGACACACACGGCAGCAGCGCAGGCACGCACAGGCAGCAGTGGCGGTCGAGCACGGGACAACAGCAGCGACAACAGGCAGCACGAGCATCAGCGACAGCAGAAGCAGTAACAGGCGGCAGCAAGCGCACGCATGTACGCGTATGCAGGGGTTCGAGCTCGACGGAGGTGGCGGCCTACGGCGTCCAAATCGAAGGGCTAAAAGGGGGACCCGAGGGAGAAGCTCACCCCGGTTCTCGTGGACGAGGTTAGAAGGTCGGAGGCGGCCCGGAGCAGTGGCAACGACGACGAGTTGATGACGTCTGCGACGGAGAAGGGCTCGATTGCGAGCACATGGACCGTCCCGGCTTGAGCTGGTCCCCGGAACGGACGGATCCGGCCGCGGCGAACTTCCCGGACGTGCTCCTGCACGCCGGAGACGACGGTGGCCGCGGTTGATGGCGAGGTCAGCAGGGCAGAGGCGGACGGGTCGGGGCGCCACGATGTCGGCGAGCGCAGAGGAAGGAGGGGGCGCGAGGGGGAGATATGTGAGGGGCTAGCGTTTGGTGGCGCCGCGGGTTAAGAAGGGGGGTGGCCGGGCGATGGCCGGCGCGTGGCCGGCGTCACCACGGATGCCTGCCACGATCCCGGGCGGAACAGGATGAGTGGGGGAGGTGGGCTACTGGGCCAGCTGGCCAATTGAGCCAAGTGGCCCGGGGGGCGGGGAGGGGCCTTTCTTTCTTGTTTTTATTTTTGTTTGCTTTGTGTTTTTTTTCTTTTATTTATTCCTTCTGTTTTATTTTAGACACACTTTACTTTAGTTTTATAGTATATAAATTTAGCTCCGAAAATAATGTTACTACTTATTCTACTACCATAATAACCTGGGTTCACAGATAAATTAGTTTAATATTTTATATATTATAAAAAGCATTTAATTATTAGTTTTACATGTTGTTCTGCTCATTTTAGAGTAATTACACATTTTATAAAATTGTGGTTTCTCCACCATAATTACCTACGCATTATTTGGCTCACTCCGAACATTTTAGTTTTAATATTTGAAAACTTTTATTGTTTGCTTGATTTTGAAATTGAATTCGAATCGGTTTCGAACTAACGCGAGGTTAGTAACAGTAATCGAGGTGACGTGGCATCATTAGTAGAGGTTTACTGTAGCTTAAATATCCGGGCGTCACAATTCTCCTCCACTACAAGAAATCTCGTCCCGAGATTTAAGAGGGGAGTAAGGGGGAAGGGATTGGGTTAAGGAAAATCTAACGGATCTTCTCGGTCTTGGTTGCTCTTCTCAAAGAGGTCGATCCATTACATTGATGTCTTCATTTCTCTGCTCCAGGTCATCATGGTGAAGTCGGCGTCCTTTCTTCAGGAACTCCATCGTACTTACGAAAGAATAAGGGGGTTATTCCAGGGGAACAGACCTTTGTAAGGCTGACTATCTAGTCGATAACATCGGGGATGGTGGCGAAAAGTAACTCTCGAATTGAAACTTAGAAAATATCGAGAGCAAAGTAAGGCGGTATCATGGAAAGTTTCAAGCGGGCAGGAATGTTCGATGCCTCTTACAGGGCGTGAAAGGGGTTCAAAGCAACGGGAATAAGTATTGTGTCTGATATCAAACTTGAAGGTGGCTCGTGAATTACATACGAGGCCAAGGACGAGGAATAACTTTGACAATAAGGTGTACAGGAGAGTCAGGTTTCGATCCAGTGGACCTGTGGGTTATGGGCCCACCATGTGGGTTGAAAGTAGGAAGGGTGATGACATCTTGCACAGCCGCGACAAGGAGGCATGTTAGTGAATAGCTTGTCAACTATGCCGGCAACAATGTCGGTACCAAGGACGGGGAACGAAGAGAGCAATTTTCCTGCTTGTTGAACGAGGCGAACCAATTGGCAAAGTTATCACCCATCGGTGGTTACCGGAATGTCATCAACAACAGTAAAAGGATCTTACAGACAGAGTGGTACAACAAGGTGCCTACCTAAGCAGGGAATTATCTCTGCTTAGTTAAGTCAGATTCAGGAGAGATTAAACAAAAGAATGGAAAGGAAAACACGATTATCAGATTAAACAGAACAATGGAAAGGAAAATTGTGATTACACAATTATTAGGAGTATATCCTTCCCATGTACAAGCAGAACAAGGCATACAGGGTAGGAGAGCAAGTACCCAACCATTCAGATAAGAGGCAAGGATTAATCAAGATGTTACCCATACAACGGTGTTTGGATAATTGACCAAGAAACATTTAGCATCGCGCCTCCAATGTTCTTATTGAAGAGCGGGGTATCATAGTCATGCTTCGAGGTAGCAATGATATGGTGTTTCAATCAAGGGCCAGACTTTGGATACACAAATGATCCATCAGGAGCAACTTATAAAATAAGTCTTACAATTTCCTTCAGGAGAATGGTTATCCTTGCAAGGAAATTATAATGATAGGTCCTCCAGCCAGGTGGGGTGCTAGGCATGACATCATATTACCGGGTCATCAAAGGACCAACATCATATCTCGTGGAAAGTTGTCCCAACCAACCTATCTGACCGAGATTCAGATCCGATTGGTGTCATGATACCTCAGACTCAGGGTGTCCGAGAAGAAAAGGTGCAACACAAATAGACGAAATGACATTGCAAGATTATCGGGAAATGAACTATGGGAGAGGGTTCCTGAAACAATAGTTCATTATTAAACCAAGGAGAGGATGAGGAGGTCGCTGATGGACTCAGCGATAATTCAACGAGGTATCCAAAAAGATGGATCTCCACAATTATGTGGATAAGGAGATAACGTTTGTCAGATCAAATGATATAATGATGTATGCTCGAGGAAAACATACACAATTTAATAATGATAGAAGGGTGCACCCGAAAATCTGGACTAGGTAGCACGATCAATGTTTGAATGGTGATTCAATAAGAAATAGACTTAGAATGAAACTATCGACCATTAACTTCAAAGCAATAGGGTTGCCAGAAAGGCAGAATCCAAACAGTATTGTTCACTTGTAGGTGTCCCGGTTAGAATCGACACGGGGACCAAGAATAGACTGATGATGGCAATAAGTATCACTTGTATCAAGAATTATTAAGGGCTGGGGAAATTCTCGCGACCATCTTGACATAAAAGACGGTGGTACACAAAGTAGAACATAATACCAGTTGGATAGCAAGTTGCATCCGTAACATGAACAAGTTTGTGGTGAAAGAAAGGTATTGATGTTGTCGATGGTAACTCAAATTACCAAGGGACGAGGATGGCGCTTATCATCTAGAATTCAATTGGTAACCCGGAAGGAGTCAAAATGTTGAAGATGATCACGACAAATTTTGTCGAGAGGTTATACGAAGAAGCAATCCAACAGCGACTGCATCAAGCAAAAGGACTGATGCAGCGAACCACATATACGGCACAAACTCGGAATCAAGTTTGTGGTTTGAGGTGAAATGGTAAGACGAGGAAATTCGACGTAAGCTTAGCTCATCGTTGAAAATTGTGCTCCGAGAAGAAGGATCGGGTAGCACAGTTAAAATTTAGCACGATAAGGATATAGCCAATCGGGCTAGGAATGACTTGAAGGATTATTTAACTCATAAGCAACGAAAATTACTTAGAGTTATCATATCGGAGCGCGGAATCGATTCACTTACCGGTGTTCTTGAGCGACTAACAACTCAGAACCCCTGAAAAATTGGAATCATTGAGAAATAATAGCTGATGAAGACTCATAAGATGTAACACAATTCTTAGATATTCTCGAGATACCAGAGGGTAATACTCGACGGTAGATCAATGGTAGAGGTTGGACTGGTGTATTGACTTGCAAAAGACAAGTGCTTTAACTTGTCCGAGAAATGGGATCAAAGAGAAAATATGGTCAGAACCACGATTGCATAGGATCAACTCACAGATACCAGATGATATTATATCAGCTAGATAATCATTTTGCAAGAAGCTTTCGAGACGGTCTACATCATTTTCATGGGCCTGAACACAAGTTCAAGGTCGACTCCCACTTCTTTAATGCATATCATTTCTTTCAATTCTCACTTTCAAAGAAGTTGTAGTGTTGAAATTTTATCTGGCAAAATACCAGAAGAGTATGACTCGTGAAAACTTCTGAGTTCTCACATATTTAAGGAAGGTATATGTTCAACCCATCGGGGCATCATAGAAACATATACCACAAGCTTCAATAGTAAATAACACAAGCTCGATAGTAGAGCATGGGTGACAAAACGAGAGGATACAATTTACCGGAGGCATTATGTATCAGGGAAAGAACTTCTCGAGGTTTTGCATACGAAGGACACTGTCAGATGATATTTCAACAAAGGATCTGATGGTCCATAGCGAAGCTGATGTGAGTATTGGCACACAACCAGAGGAAAAAAATTGCAAGGAGATCAGATTATAGAAACAACTGACTAACTCAATTGTCAAATGCAAAGGAATTATGATTTCCAAATCAAGGGATCAGAAGCAATGCTCTGAGTAGGGATGGATAAGTTGAATAGCCTTAGGGTACAATCAATGACAATTGGATTGGTCGAGAACCAATTCCAGTTAAAAGAATGGCAGCTTAGCCGGAGAAGTAATTTATAAGGATCAATGATGATTGCGTGCATTCGCAAACATATTGAGTCAACAGACTCAAAATGATAATGACAAGGAATGTCATTAAGACTACGAGACTTATGGGATTAACCATAATGCGAGCAAGCAAGAATTTCAAGAGCCAAAGGCTCCAGAGGATTTTCGGAAGATCGAATAGTATTTAGAAGACTTTTGTGAAACTCATGAACAACTGGGGATGAGCGGATACTTGACAAGTGCGGGGATTTATTTGAAGGGGTATTCATGTGGCAAAGAACTGCTAGGCAGTAGGCACGAAGTATTCTCGGAACAATAGAGAAAACTTCGGGTATCTTGTAATAACAAGAACAATGGGGAATGATCGTAAGAATGACAAGTGTAAGTAGTTATCCATAAGGATTTATCGGTGGTCGGGAATAGCAAAAGTGATGGGCACAGAGTCTCGAGAGAATATCAAAGAGTATCTCCGAAATCTTCTGGTGCAGTCGGTGACCATCTGGACTGAAGGGGCTCTCCGGGAGAAAGTATTTTCGAGAACCTAAAGTTAGTTTTTAGTAAAAATCGTTTAACCCGAATAGAAGAGGGTTCAGAATCCCAGAGTAAAGGTCGAGGAATAAAAGATCCTAATACCTCCCGATGGCGACGTGGGCCCATGGGCCACACAGCCATGTTAGTAAAAGTTTTTCAACGACTAGACCCGACTTCGGCCAAGGAGTTGGAAAGGGGGATTCCTACAGGCAGTCGGTTCTGATACCAACTTGTGACGCCCCTGATTCAATCGTACACTAATCATGCACGCAAATGTGTACGATCAAGATCAGGGACTCACGGGAAGATATCACAACACAACTCTACAAATAAAATAAGTCATACAAGCATCATAATACAAGCCAGGGGCCTCGATGGCTCGAATACAAGTGCTCGATCATAGACGAGTCAGCGCAAGCAACAATATCTGAGTACAGACATAAGTTAAACAAGTTTGCCTTAAGAAGGCTAGCACAAACTGGGATACAGATCGAAAGAGGCGCAGGCCTCCTGCCTGCGATCCTCCTAACTACTCCTGGTCGTCGTCAGCAGGCTGTACGTAGTAGTAGGCACCTCCGGTGTAGTAGGGGTCGTCGTCGACGGTGGCGTCTGGCTCTTGGACTCCAGCATCTGGTTGCGACAACCAGAAAGAAAGGAAAGGGGAAAAAAGTGGGGAGAAAGCAACCGTGAGTACTCATCCAAAGTACTCGCAAGCAAGGAACTACACTACATATGCATGGGTATATGTGTAAGGAGGCCATATCAGTGGACTGAACTACAGAATGCCAGAATAAGAGGGGGGGTAGCTAGTCCTATCGAAGACTACGCTTCTGGCAGCCTCCGTCTTGCAGCATGTAGAAGAGAGTAGATTGAAGTCCTCCAAGTAGCATCTCCAAGTAGCATCTCCAAATAGCATCTCCAAGTAGCATCGCATAGCATAACCCTACCCGGCGATCCTCCCCTCGTCGCCCTGTGGAAAAGCGATCACCGGGTTGTCTGTGGAACTTGGAAGGGTGTGTTTTATTAAGTATCCGGTTCTAGTTGTCATAAGGTCAAGGTACAACTCCAAGTCGTCCTGTTACCGAAGATCACGGCTATTCGAATAGATTAACTTCCCTGCAGGGGTGCACCAACTTACCCAACACGTTTGATCCCATTTGGCCAGACACACTTTCCTGGGTCATGCCCGGCCGCGGAAGATCAACACGTCGCAGCCCCACCTAGGCTCAACAGAGAGGTCAGCACGCCGGTCTAAACCTAGGCGCACAGGGGTCTGGGCCCATCGCCCATAGCACACCTGCACATTGCGAGGGCGGCCGGAAGCAGACCTAGCATAGCAGGCGTTCCAGTCCAATCCGGCGCGCGCCGCTCCGTCGCTGACGTCTGAAGTGCTTCGGCTGATACCACGACACCGAGTGCCCATATCTTTCCCACGTAGTTGGTTAGTGCGTATAGGCTCGTAGCCAACTCAGATCAAATACCAAGATCTCGTTAAGCGTGTTAAATATCCGCGAACGCCGAACAGGGCCAGGCCCACCTCTCTCCTAGGCGGTCTCAACCTGCCCTGTCGCTCCGCCACAAAGATCCACTCAGAGGGCCGTCGGGACAAAGGTTCTTTCAGCCCCCAATCCGTGAATCACTCGCGGGTACTCTTCGAGCTGACCCGACTTTAGTCACCATCTGTATAGTATGTATGTATGTATAGTATATACCCGTGATCACCTCCCGAGTGATCACGGCCCAATAGTATAGCAAGGCAGACTGACAAGAATGTAGGGCCAATAATGATAAACTAGCATCCTATACTAAGCATCTAGGATTGCGGGTAAGGTATCAATGACTGTAGCAACAATGACAGGCTATGCATCAGAATAGGATTAACGGAAAGCAGTAACATGCTACACTACTCTAATGCAAGCGGTATAGAGGAGAATAGGCGATATCTGGTGATCAAGGCGGGGGGGGCTTGCCTGGTTGCTCTGGCAAGGAGGGGTCACCAACTCCGTAGTCGAACTGGGGGTCGCCGGCAGTCTTGAGGTCTACCGGAAAGAAGTAACGGAGGGGGAACACAATAAATAATGGAGCAATCAAAGCAACACAAAGCATAACATGGTGATACGCGGTGCTAGGGGTGACCTAACGCAGTAGGAGGTGATACCGGTGAAGGGGGAAAACATCCGGGAAAGTATCCCCGGAGTTTCGCGTTTTTGGACGGATGAACCGGAGGGGAAAAGTTGCGTGTTTGCTATGCTAGGGATGGGTGGCGGACGAACGGGCTGCGTATCCGAATTCGTCTCATCGTTCTGAGCAACTTTCATGTATAAAGTTTTAAATATTTTCTAAAAATTATTGGATTTAATTTAATTCGAAATTATAACAGTAAATACTTTTGTCACCTAGTGTTACTCTAGCCTATGAGTATGCCAGTGGGGCCAGTGGGGTGGGCTGACTTAGTCAAAGATTGAATAGTTAAATGATGAACAGTGTAGGCGGGTCCCATATGTCATTGTCTATGGTTAAACTAGACTTTAATTAAATTAGATTAACTAATATGGGGGGGGCACTGTAATTGGCTAGCAGTTAACCTAATAATTGTTATTCTAAATCTAGATTATCCTAAACTAATTGAACATGGCCGGCCACTCACAGAACAACCACGCGCACACAATGCTAGAGGTTAAAACTGTTTTCTGTCAACAAAAGATAGCATTTTGTGAATTTTATAGAATTTAATCCACGCATCAAATGGATTTGGTCCAGTGGGGTAAAATGAAGTTTGTCAAATGCACTTTCTACTCATATTTATCTTAGCCTTGTCAACAGCTATTTAACCGCAGTTTAAGGCCTATCTAGGGGGTTAGTCGGTGTAAAACACCTAAAGCTAGCCATATAGCTACGGTAGCTAGCAACGGTACAGGCAACGCAGCAATGGCGCAAAGCAGTAGCAGGGACACGGCCACGCACGTAGCGCATACGTAGCAGCAGGCAATACGCAGCGACAAGCGGGGGCGCGTGGACAGGCGCCGTGCGCGGCGGGGCTAGCGGGGCGGCTGCACGACGAGCAGCAGCCGCCGGCGGCGGCGGCAAGCGGCAGCGGTAGTACCCGACATCAACTAGCAGCAGTACGATGCGGCATCAAACAACGCGGCAGCGGCAGCAGCAGAGCGAAGTAGCAAGCAACGGCAGGAGCAAGCAGCGACACACACGGCAGCAGCGCAGGCACGCACAGGCAGCAGTGGCGGTCGAGCACGGGACAACAGCAGCGACAACAGGCAGCACGAGCATCAGTGACAGCAGAAGCAGTAACAGGCGGCAGCAAGCGCACACATGTACGCGTATGCAGGGGTTCGAGCTCGACGGAGGTGGCGGCCTACGGCGTCCAAATCGAAGGGCTAAAAGGGGGACCCGAGGGAGAAGCTCACCCCGGTTCTCGTGGACGAGGTTAGAAGGTCGGAGGCGGCCCGGAGCAGTGGCAACGACGACGAGTTGTTGACGTCCGCGACGGAGAAGGGCTCGATTGCGAGTACATGGACCGTCCCGGCTTGAGCTGGTCCCCGGAACGGACGCATCCGGCCGCGGCGAACTTCCCGGACGTGCTCCTGCACGCCGGAGACGACGGTGGCCGCGGTTGACGGCGAGGTCAGCAGGGCAGAGGCGGACAGGTCGGGGCGCCACGATGTCGGCGAGTGCAGAGGGAGGAGGGGGCGCGAGGGGGAGATATGTGAGGGGCTAGGGTTTGGTGGCGCCGCGGGTTAAGAAGGAGGGTGGCCGAGCGATGGCCGGCGCGTGGCCGGCTTCACCACGGATGCCTGCCACGATCCCGGGAGGAACAGGATGAGTGGGGGAGGTGGGCTACTGGGCCAGCTGGCCAATTGAGCCAAGTGGCCCGGGGGGCGGGGAGGGGCCTTTCTTTCTTGTTTTTATTTTTGTTTGCTTTGTGTTTTTTTCTTTTATTTATTCTTTCTGTTTTATTTTAGACACACTTTACTTTAGTTTTATAGTATATAAATTTAGCTCCGAAAATAATGTTACTACTTATTCTACTACCATAATAACCTGGGTTCACAGATAAATTAGTTTAATATTTTATATATTATAAAAAGCATTTAATTATTAGTTTTACATGCTATTCTGCTCATTTTAGAGTAATTACACATTTTATAAAATTGTGGTTTCTCCACCATAATTACCTACGCATTATTTGGCTCACTCCGAACATTTTAGTTTTAATATTTGAAAACTTTTATTGTTTGCTTGATTTTGAAATTGAATTCGAATCGGTTTCGAACTAACGCGAGGTTAGTAACAGTAATCGAGGTGACGTGGCATCATTAGTAGAGGTTTACTGTAGCTTAATTATCCGGGCGTCACAATTCTCCTCCACTACAAGAAATCTCGTCCCGAGATTTAAGAGGGGAGTAAGGGGGAAGGGATTGGGTTAAGGAAAATCTAACGGATCTTCTCGGTCTTGGTTGCTCTTCTCGAAGAGGTTGATCCATTACATTGATGTCTTCATTTCTCTGCTCCAGGTCATCATGGTGAAGTCGGCGTCCTTTCTTCAGGAACTCCATCGTACTTACGAAAGAATAAGGGGGTTATTCCAGGGGAACAGACCTTTGTAAGGCTGACTATCTAGTCGATAACATCGGGGATGGTGGCGAAAAGTAACTCTCGAATTGAAACTTAGAAAATATCGAGAGCAAAGTAAGGCGGTATCATGGAAAGTTTCAAGCGGGCAGGAATGTTCGATGCCTCTTACAGGGCGTGAAAGGGGTTCAAAGCAACGGGAATAAGTATTGTGTCTGATATCAAACTTGAAGGTGGCTCGTGAATTACATACAAGGCCAAGGACGAGGAATAACTTTGACAATAAGGTGTACAGGAGAGTCAGGTTTCGATCCAGTGGACCTGTGGGTTATGGGCCCACCATGTGGGTTGAAAGTAGGAAGGGTGATGACATCTTGCACAGCCGCGACAAGGAGGCATGTTAGTGAATAGCTTGTCAACTATGCCGGCAACAATGTCGGTACCAAGGACGGGGAACGAAGAGAGCAATTTTCCTGCTTGTTGAACGAGGCGAACCAATTGGCAAAGTTATCACCCATCGGTGGTTACCGGAATGTCATCAACAACAGTAAAAGGATCTTACAGACAGAGTGGTACAACAAGGTGCCTACCTAAGCAGGGAATTATCTCTGCTTAGTTAAGTCAGATTCAGGAGAGATTAAACAAAAGAATGGAAAGGAAAACACGATTATCAGATTAAACAGAACAATGGAAAGGAAAATTGTGATTACACAATTATTAGGAGTATATCCTTCCCATGTACAAGCAGAACAAGGCATACAGGGTAGGAGAGCAAGTACCCAACCATTCAGATAAGAGGCAAGGATTAATCAAGATGTTACCCATACAACGGTGTTTGGATAATTGACCAAGAAACATTTAGCATCGCGCCTCCAATGTTCTTATTGAAGAGCGGGGTATCATAGTCATGCTTCGAGGTAGCAATGATTTGGTGTTTCAATCAAGGGCCAGACTTTGGATACACAAATGATCCATCAGGAGCAACTTACAAAATAAGTCTTACAATTTCCTTCAGGAGAATGGTTATCCTTGCAAGGAAATTATAATGATAGGTCCTCCAGCCAGGTGGGGTGCTAGGCATGACATCATATTACCGGGTCATCAAAGGACCAACATCATATCTCGTGGAAAGTTGTCCCAACCAACCTATCTGACCGAGATTCAGATCCGATTGGTGTCATGATACCTCAGACTCAGGGTGTCCGAGAAGAAAAGCTGCAACACAAATAGACGAAATGACATTGCAAGATTATCGGGAAATGAACTATGGGAGAGGGTTCCTGAAACAATAGTTCATTATTAAACCAAGGAGAGGATGAGGAGGTCGCTGATGGACTCAGCGATAATTCAACGAGGTATCCAAAAAGATGGATCTCCACAATTATGTGGATAAGGAGATAACGTTTGTCAGATCAAATGATATAATGATGTATGCTCGAGGAAAACATACACAATTTAATAATGATAGAAGGGTGCACCCGAAAATCTGGACTAGGTAGCACGATCAATGTTTGAATGGTGATTCAATAAGCAATAGACTTAGAATGAAACTATCGACCATTAACTTCAAAGCAATAGGGTTGCCAGAAGGGCAGAATCCAAACAGTATTGTTCACTTGTAGGTGTCCCGGTTAGAATCGACACGGGGACCAAGAATAGACTGATGATGGCAATAAGTATCACTTGTATCAAGAATTATTAAGGGCTGGGGAAATTCTCGCGACCATCTTGACATAAAAGACGGTGGTACACAAAGTAGAACATAATACCAGTTGGATAGCAAGTTGCATCCGTAACATGAACAAGTTTGTGGTGAAAGAAAGGTATTGATGTTGTCGATGGTAACTCAAATTACCAAGGGACGAGGATGGCGCTTATCATCTAGAATTCAATTGGTAACCCGAAAGGAGTCAGAATGTTGAAGATGATCACGACAAATTTTGTCGAGAGGTTATACGAAGAAGCAATCCAACAGCGACTGCATCAAGCAAAAGGACTGATGCAGCGAACCACATATACGGCACAAACTCGGAATCAAGTTTGTGGTTTGAGGTGAAATGGTAAGACGAGGAAATTCGACGTAAGCTTAGCTCATCGTGGAAAATTGTGCTCCGAGAAGAAGGATTGGGTAGCACAGTTAAAATTTAGCACGATAAGGATATAGCCAATCGGGCTAGGAATGACTTGAAGGATTATTTAACTCATAAGCAACGAAAATTACTTAGAGTTATCATATCGGAGCGCGGAATTGATTCACTTACCGGTGTTCTTGAGCGACTAACAACTCAGAACCCCTGAAAAATTGGAATCATTGAGAAATAATAGCTGATGAAGACTCATAAGATGTAACACAATTCTTAGATATTCTCGAGATACCAGAGGGTAATACTCGACGGTAGATCAATGGTAGAGGTTGGACTGGTGTATTGACTTGCAAAAGACAAGTGCTTTAACTTGTCCGAGAAATGGGATCAAAGAGAAAATATGGTCGGAACCACGATTGCATAGGATCAACTCACAGATACCAGATGATATTATATCAGCTAGATAATCATTTTGCAAGAAGCTTTCGAGACGGTCTACATCATTTTCATGGGCCTGAACACAAGTTCAAGGTCGACTCCCACTTCTTTAATGCACATCATTTCTTTCAATTCTCACTTTCAAAGAAGTTGTAGTGTTGAAATTTTATCTGGCAAAATACCAGAAGAGTATGACTCGTGAAAACTTCTGAGTTCTCACATATTTAAGGAAGGTATATGTTCAACCCATCGGGGCATCATAGAAACATATACCACAAGCTTCAATAGTAAATAACACAAGCTCGATAGTAGAGCATGGGTGACAAAACGAGAGAATACAATTTACCGAAGGCATTATGTATCAGGGAAAGAACTTCTCGAGGTTTTGCATACGAAGGACACTGTCAGATGATATTTCAACAAAGGATCTGATGGTCCATAGCGAAGCTGATGTGAGTATTGGCACACAACCAGAGGAAAAAAATTGCAAGGAGATCAGATTATAGAAACAACTGACTAACTCAATTGTCAAATGCAAAGGAATTATGATTTCCAAATCAAGGGATCAGAAGCAATGCTCTGAGTAGGGATGGATAAGTTGAATAGCCTTAGGGTACAATCAATGACAATTGGATTGGTCGAGAACCAATTCCAGTTAAAAGAATGGCAGCTTAGCCGGAGAAGTAATTTATAAGGATCAATGATGATTGCGTGCATTCGCAAACATATTGAGTCAACAGACTCAAAATGATAATGACAAGGAATGTCATTAAGACTACGAGACTTATGGGATTAACCATAATGCGAGCAAGCAAGAATTTCAAGAGCCAAAGGCTCCAGAGGATTTTCGGAAGATCGAATAGTATTTAGAAGACTTTTGTGAAACTCATGAACAACTGGGGATGAGTGGATACTTGACAAGTGCGGGGATTTATTTGAAGGGGTATTCATGTGGCAAAGAACTGCTAGGCAGTAGGCACGAAGTATTCTCGGAACAATAGAGAAAACTTCGGGTATCTTGTAATAACAAGAACAATGGGGAATGATCGTAAGAATGACAAGTGTAAGTAGTTATCCATAAGGATTTATCGGTGGTCGGGAATAGCAAAAGTGATGGGCACAAAGTCTCGAGAGAATATCAAAGAGTATCTCCGAAATCTTCTGGTGCAGTCGGTGACCATCTGGACTGAAGGGGCTCTCCGGGAGAAAGTATTTTCGAGAACCTAAAGTTAGTTTTTAGTAAAAATCGTTTAACCCGAATAGAAGAGGGTTCAGAATCCCAGAGTAAAGGTCGGGGAATAAAAGATCCTAATACCTCCCGATGGCGACGTGGGCCCATGGGCCACACAGCCATGTTAGTAAAAGTTTTTCAACGACTAGACCCGACTTCGGCCAAGGAGTTGGAAAGGGGGATTCCTACAGGCAGTCGGCTCGGATACCAACTTGTGACGCCCCCGATTCAATCGTACACTAATCATGCACGCAAATGTGTACGATCAAGACCAGGGACTCACGGGAAGATATCACAACACAACTCTACAAATAAAATAAGTCATACAAGCATCATAATACAAGCCAGGGGCCTCGAAGGCTCGAATACAAGTGCTCGATCATAGACGAGTCAGCGGAAGCAACAATATCTGAGTACAGACATAAGTTAAACAAGTTTGCCTTAAGAAGGCTAGCACAAACTGGGATACAGATCGAAAGAGGCGCAGGCCTCCTGCCTGGGATCCTCCTAACTACTCCTGGTCGTCGTCAGCGGGCTGCACGTAGTAGTAGGCACCTCCGGTGTAGTAGGGGTCGTCGTCGATGGTGGCGTCTGGCTCTTGGACTCCAGCATCTGGTTGCGACAACCAGAAAGAAAGGAAAGGGGAAAAAAGTGGGGAGAAAGCAACCGTGAGTACTCATCCAAAGTACTCGCAAGCAAGGAACTACACTACATATGCATGGGTATATGTGTAAGGAGGCCATATCAGTGGACTGAACTGCAGAATGCCAGAATAAGAGGGGGGATAGCTAGTCCTATCGAAGACTACGCTTCTGGCAGCCCCCGTCTTGCAGCATGTAGAAGAGAGTAGATTGAAGTCCTCCAAGTAGCATCTCCAAGTAGCATCTCCAAATAGCATCTCCAAGTAGCATCGCATAGCATAACCCTACCCGGCGATCCTCCCCTCGTCGCCCTGTGGAAAAGCGATCACCGGGTTGTCTGTGGAACTTGGAAGGGTGTGTTTTATTAAGTATCCGGTTCTAGTTGTCATAAGGTCAAGGTACAACTCCAAGTCGTCCTGTTACCGAAGATCACGGCTATTCGAATAGATTAACTTCCCTGCAGGGGTGCACCAACTTACCCAACACGTTTGATCCCATTTGGCCGGACACACTTTCCTGGGTCATGCCCGGCCGC
Organism: Triticum aestivum; assembly: GCF_018294505.1. Taxonomy (NCBI): domain Eukaryota; kingdom Viridiplantae; phylum Streptophyta; class Magnoliopsida; order Poales; family Poaceae; genus Triticum; species Triticum aestivum. The sequence goes on from NC_057813.1 coordinate 704,697,852, forward strand.
GGAAGATCAACACGCCGCAGCCCCACCTAGGCTCAACAGAGAGGTCAGCACGCCGGTCTAAACCTAGGCGCACAGGGGTCTGGGCCCATCGCCCATAGCACACCTGCACGTTGCGAGGGCGGCCGGAAGCAGACCTAGCATAGCAGGCGTTCCAGTCCAATCCGGCGCGCGCCGCTCCGTCGCTGACGTCTGAAGTGCTTCGGCTGATACCACGACGCCGAGTGCCCATATCTTTCCCACGTAGTTGGTTAGTGCGTATAGGCTCGTAGCCAACTCAGATCAAATACCAAGATCTCGTTAAGCGTGTTAAATATCCGCGAACGCCGAACAGGGCCAGGCCCACCTCTCTCCTAGGCGGTCTCAACCTGCCCTGTCGCTCCGCCACAAAGATCCACTCAGAGGGCCGTCGGAACAAAGGTTCTTTCAGCCCCCAATCCGTGAATCACTCGCGGGTACTCTTCGAGCTGACCCGACTTTAGTCACCATCTGTATAGTATGTATGTATGTATAGTATATACCCGTGATCACCTCCCGAGTGATCACGGCCCAATAGTATAGCAAGGCAGACTGACAAGAATGTAGGGCCAATAATGATAAACTAGCATCCTATACTAAGCATCTAGAATTGCGGGTAAGGTATCAATGACTGTAGCAACAATGACAGACTATGCATCAGAATAGGATTAACGGAAAGCAGTAACATGCTACACTACTCTAATGCAAGCGGTATAGAGGAGAATAGGCGATATCTGGTGATCAAGGGGGGGGGGCTTGCCTGGTTGCTCTGGCAAGGAGGGGTCACCAACTCCGTAGTCGAACTGGGGGTCGCCGGCAGTCTTGAGGTCTACCGGAAAGAAGTAACGGAGGGGGAACACAATAAATAATGGAGCAATCAAAGCAACACAAAGCATAACATGGTGATACGCGGTGCTAGGGGTGACCTAACGCAGTAGGAGGTGATACCGGTGAAGGGGGAAAACATCCGGGAAAGTATCCCCGGAGTTTCGCGTTTTTGGACGGATGAACCGGAGGGGAAAAGTTGCGTGTTTGCTATGCTAGGGATGGGTGGCGGACGAACGGGCTGCGTATCCGGATTCGTCTCATCGTTCTGAGCAACTTTCATGTATAAAGTATTTTCATCGGAGTTATGGATTATTTTATATGATTTTCTAAAGTTTTAAATATTTTCTAAAAATTATTGGATTTAATTTAATTCGAAATTATAACAGTAAATACTTTTGTCACCTAGTGTTACTCTAGCCTATGAGTATGCCAGTGGGGCCAGTGGGGTGGGCTGACTTAGTCAAAGATTGAATAGTTAAATAATGAATAGTGTAGGCGGGTCCCATATGTCATTGTCTATGGTTAAACTAGACTTTAATTAAATTAGATTAACTAATATGGGGGGCACTGTAATTGGCTAGCAGTTAACCTAATAATTGTTATTCTAAATCTAGATTAGCCTAAACTAATTGAACATGGCCGGCCACTCACAGAACAACCACGCGCACACATTGCTAGAGGTTAAAACTGTTTTCTGTCAACAAAAGATAGCATTTTGTGAATTTTATAGAATTTAATCCACGCATCAACTGGATTTGGTCCAGTGGGGTAAAATGAAGTTTGTCAAATGCACTTTCTACTCATATTTATCTTAGCCTTGTCAACAGCTATTTAACCGCAGTTTAAGGCCTATCTAGGGGGTTAGTCGGTGTAAAACACCTAAAGCTAGCCATATATCTACGGTAGCTAGCAATGGTACAGGCAACGCAGCAATGGCGCAAAGCAGTAGCAGGGACACGGCCACGCACGTAGCGCATACGTAGCAGCAGGCAATACGCAGCGACAAGCGGGGGCGTGTGGACAGGCGCCGTGCGCGGCGGGGCTAGCGGGGCGGCTGCACGACGAGCAGCAGCCACCGGCAGCGGCGGCAAGCGGCAGCGGTAGTACCCGACATCAACTAGCAGCAGTACGATGCGGCATCAAACAACGCAGCAGCAGAGCGAAGTAGCAAGCAACGGCAGGAGCAAGCAGCGACACACACGGCAGCAGCGCAGGCACGCACAGGCAGCAATGGCGGTCGAGCACGGGACAACAGCAGCGACAACAGGCAGCACGAGCATCAGCGACAGCAGAAGCAGTAACAGGCGGCAGCAAGCGCACGCATGTACGCGTATGCAGGGGTTCGAGCTCGACGGAGGTGGCGGCCTACGGCGTCCAAATCGAAGGGTTAAAAGGGGGACCCGAGGGAGAAGCTCACCCCGGTTCTCGTGGACGAGGTTAGAAGGTCGGAGGCGGCCCGGAGCAGTGGCAACGACGACGAGTTGATGACGTCCGCAACGGAGCAGGGCTCGATTGCGAGCACATGGACCGTCCCGGCTTGAGCTGGTCCGCGGAACGGACGGATCCGGCCGCGGCGAACTTCCCGGACGTGCTCCTGCACGCCGGAGACGACGGTGGCCGCGGTTGACGGCGAGGTCAGCAGGGCAGAGGCGGACGGGTCGGGGCGCCACGATGTCGGCGAGCGCAGAGGAAGGAGGGGGCGCGAGGGGGAGATATGTGAGGGGCTAGGGTTTGGTGGCGCCGCGGGTTAAGAAGGGGGGTGGCCGGGCGATGGCCGGCGCGTGGCCGGCGTCACCACGGATGCCTGCCTTGATCCCGGGAGGAACAGGATGAGTGGGGGAGGTGGGCTACTGGGCCAGCTGGCCAATTGAGCCAAGTGGCCCGGGGGGAGGGGAGGGGCCTTTCTTTCTTGTTTTTATTTTTGTTTGCTTTGTGTTTTTTTTCTTTTATTTATTCTTTCTGTTTTATTTTAGACACACTTTACTTTAATTTTATAGTATATAAATTTAGCTCCGAAAATAATGTTACTACTTATTCTACTACCATAATAACCTGGGTTCACAGATAAATTAGTTTAATATTTTATATATTATAAAAAGCATTTAATTATTAGTTTGACATGCTGTTCTGCTCATTTTAGAGTAATTACACATTTTATAAAAGTGTGGTTTCTCCACCATAATTACCTACGCATTATTTGGCTCACTCCGAACATTTTAGTTTTAATATTTGAAAACTTTAATTGTTTGCTTGATTTTGAAATTGAATTCGAATCGGTTTCGAACTAACGCGAGGTTAGTAACAGTAATCGAGGTGACGTGGCATCATTAGTAGAGGTTTACTGTAGCTTAATTATCCGGGCGTCACATTGTCGGCAGTGATTTCGATAGGAGAGAGGGGGAAGTGGGGTGGGCAGTGCAAGCAGCGAGTGGGCAAGTGAGCAGAGGGCGTGGTGGGTGGACACGTAATAAAGTCGTAGAATCTGAAACGACTGGTTTTAATCAACGCACACTCACCACGCTGTCGGCTGCAACGCACGCTGAAAAGACGACGTGGCTAACAACATATAATAAGTTTGGCCGATGCTATTCAAAAAAATCACCAGCACTAGCCCATTGGTATTGAACGCATAGTTACAACCAACTGGTCTTGGGTTCGAGCCCCTGGCCAGACTTTTTTTGTGCAGATTTTTTTTCCTAAAATGAATTTGGCAGTAACTTCTGAACTGTAGAAATGGCAAAGTAAAACAAATTAAACAAATTAAAACATGCACCTAAACTGTACAAATGGCAAAGTAAAACAAAAAACAAATCAAAACAAATCAGTAGCACTTAGCCCATTGGTATTGGGCACAAATAAGTATCATACATTCAACATTGTCCACAAGTTCACATGTCTGAATTTAAACACAAACTTAGTAGCACAACACACATTTAGTAGCAGAACACAAACTTAGTACAATACACTCAAACTAAGTAGCAGAACAACAACTTAGATACAGAGTTTCAATAGTTCCACTAGCATTGAAATAGGATGGAAACTTGCTAGGAGGTTTTCTCTTCCTCTTGCCTGCCAATATCCCTGGTTCTCCAGTGGATGTTCTTGGTGCATTGAATGTTCTTGTTGATGCTGATCCTCTTGTTCTTGGAGCTCTTGTTGATGCTGATCCTGTTGCAGGTGCTGGTGAAGACCTGGCTGCTCCTGCTGAAACTGCTGATGTTGAACCTCTCTTATTTGCTGCTATTTTTCTGTTCCTCATTGCTTTAGAAGGTGGAGCAGATGATGCTAGCATGTGTGAAGTTTGGTGTTGAGGTGGTGGTTGTGGAGGTGGATGTGTAGCACTAGAGGAACCCCTAAAAATTTCTCTATTCTCCTGCATGACAAAATTAAATCAGTTAGTAAATAGACCAGAACTAAAATAATTAAACAAAGAATGCATCATTTTTGAATGACCTAGTGTAAGTTGTTTCTCATCTCAAGACTAGGTTTTAGAGCTTTCCCACAGTTTGTATATCTGTGGCCTTGTAGACCACAATTGATGCGTGTAATTGTTCCCATCCTGCTTGTGTCCTTTGGAGCAGGCACCTCAAACTGCCCCTTTCTCCCAGCTGTCTGTTTCTTGCCTGCTTTTTCTTTGAACACTGGGGGCTCAATATCCCGAGTATGGGTGTCAGGCCAGAATTCAGGACCAGGGACAGGGTACACTATGTCTTTGTATGCTTCAATATATAGTGCTTTTTAAAAAAAGCATGCACATAGTCCTCTGGGTGCATGTGAATCTTGCTCATTGTTGCTATTGCATGACTGCATGTCACACCTGTCATGTCCCACCTCCTGCAGTCACATGATTTACTAGCTAGGTTCACACAGTACTGATTTTCCTTACTAGGCACTTGCCAAATGTCAGGACCTGCCTTATATGCATCACAAAATTTGGCATACTTCTTATTCTCCTCTAGTTTCTCTGAATAGTTGGGTGTGATCATCCACCTGCTGTTCTCTGTTTTTTCCCTAGTCTTCTGTCTTTTGATCATCTGCTTAGTCCTAATTCCTTCAAACATAGTCCTAATTGGTCTGTCCCTAACATCAAGGATCATTTTGTTGAAAACCTCACTAAGGTTGTTCACAACAAGATCAGTTTTGCAATTGTAATCCATTGCAGACCTACACCAAGTATCCTTTGAAATTTTTAAGCCACTTCTAGGCATACTCACACTCTGCTTTAAGCTCTGCCATTGCTAATTCATGGCCATGTTTGGTGAATGAGTAGCTAGCCTGATCTACTAGCTTCTTTAGTTCTGCTCCTCTGAAACCAGCTGACTGAAAATTTGCATATATGTGCCTGAGACAGTATCTCTGAGGGGAATCAGGGAACACCTCATTTATAGCCTTAAGAAGACCCTGATTGTAAATTAATAACCACGGTCATGAACAAAAAGAAATAAAGCTACTAATAACAATATATATCTGAACTAGTGGCTAAGATAGGGTGCATACCTTTTGCCTGTCAGAAATAATGGTGTAGGTTCCAAATTTGCTACCACTTCCAATGCAACATCTTAGCTGGGTTAGGAACCATGTCCAACTACCTGAATCTTCCTTATCAACCACACCAAAGGCTATGGGGTAGATGTTGTTGTTGCCATCTCCTCCTGTGGCTGCAAGAATTTGCTGTCCAGTGGTTAGCTTGATGAAGCAACCATCAAGCCCTGCATCCATACCCAAATTAGCTATCATAAATTTACAACAAGATATTTTGAACAAAATGCGGTTATAGATTTACCTATAAAGGGCCTGCAACCATTAAGAAATCCTTGCTTTGATGCATGCAAGCAGTAGAACATGTACTTAAATCTAGGAGTTGGGGCAGGGTTTTCTGGGTCCTCAAATGTTGTAACTACACACGTGCTACCAGGGTTTGTGTCAAGAACTGCTTGTAGGGAGTCCCTCAGTCTATAGTACTGCTCCTTCTGGTCACCTTGTACAACCTTAATAGCCTTCCTCCTTGCCCTATAGGCCACACTCTTTGATACATCAACTGAAAACTTGACTTTGCTATTTTTAATAAGTGAATCCACAGGTGCTCTAGGATCTGCTCTAAGAGAAGGCTCAACTGCTTTGGAAAGCCACTTAGTAGTAACCTTTGTGTTCTCTGCTGATGCTGGACAAGTGTGCTCCATGTTACACTTCTTAATGCAAAATATTCTTTCATGAGCTATCCTAGAGGCACACACGTAAAATTTACATCCATGCTCTCTCTGTGAACACCAAACAATAATTATTGTTGGAGTGTTCCTGTGGTAGTGAAAAGACCTCAAAGTCCTTATATGAAAATCTCTTAATGCTTCTCTGAACTGGTAAACACTATCAAAACACAAGTTCTTGCACAAGAGTAAATGTGAATTGGGAATTGAGGGGTCAAAATATAGCCTTTCCTTCATCTTTTTCTTACTACTTTTTGTGTTTGCTTCTTCATGAGGTATGGTAGTTCAACATCATCTTCTTCTTCCTCATCACTTATGCATGCATCACCAGCAAAACAAAAGTCATCTGCTTCAGGAAACCAATCTTCAAAACATTTTTTCTCTACCTCATTGTGACATCTGCTAGTTGGACCAGGATTCTTCACATGTTTGACAATAGCAGTAGTTTGTAATGTTCTATCCTCTTCAGAGGCACACACTATTTCCATTGGTTGAACAACTTCAGCACTCCCATCTGAATGAACTGAATCCTCAGAACAAAATTCAGACACTTCAGTGTCTCCTTCAAAGTGGTTCAAATCTGCCTCTCTTTGAATCCTGCTCCTCTCAAGCTGAGCCTTTCTATCATCTATCTAATTCTGAAGCTCAGATTGCTCCACAACCTTTTTCACACAGCAGCTCTCTTGAGTGTTCATGTAATTCTCATTAGCGTGTGTACTAATTCCTGGTTCAACATTTCTCACAACCCTTATGTTCACTAGCTTGACATGATGAAAAAAGTCCAACATTTCATGAACACTAGCTTCATTACCTAAATACTTTACTCTTTCAGATCCAATTTCCTCCTCCTTCACATAGTACATGTAATCACTGTCCCCATACCCTTCACTAGCAATGAGTGATTGTAGAGTAAGCAAAGAAATATCTGACTCAAATATACCCCTTTTCACAGAGTTTCTTCCTTCTAAATGAAACCATATGTCCCACTTCTGGTCAGCCAAACTACACAAATAAGTGCTCATGAATTGAATTGAAATTGACTGAGCTATATAGTTTACTAACTCCAGTTTACTACACATGTCCAACTAACAGAAACAAACACATCTTACTAATTTGCCAGATTTAAGCAGCTAACCAAAGGCCCAGCAGATGATACTTGCATACCTGCAACCCATTGGCGATGACTGGGAGAGCGGTGCCTCCGGCTGCTGCGAGCCGGCCTGCGTCGAGAAACTGGTGCTCCCCAACCAATTATCGACTGAGCCGCTGGCCATCGGTGGAGGCGCGAGCGAGGCAGCAGCGTCCAAACTTGTGTCACCGCCACAAGCGTCGCCTCCACCAACGTCGCCGCCGCCAGCTCCGCCACCCTCCGGAATCAACGAGGACATGGCGGCTGCAACCTAGTTCAGAGAGAGGGAGAGGAGGGAGAGAGTGAAGCGGGAGGGGAACGAATCAGATCTTGACCCGCACTGCACCGACATGCGCCGTTCCGACAGCGGACGGGCCGTTAACGGCCGTCAAAGCGCGGCGGCCGTCCGTTCGCCAGCGTGGCAACTGATTCGCGGGCCCAACCGGTCAGATTCGGGGTTAGTGCGGGCGAAGCGAGCGCTTTCGTGACTTGGTAGTTTTTTGCCACAGTTTAGGACAAATTTGGTAGTTTTTCGCACAAAAACGTAGAGTGGTAGTTTTTCGTCACGTTTCCGTCAATTGTGTAGTTTTTGGTTAAATACTCCTAGTTTCAGCTTATGCGGGGTGGTGGCGCCACGCCAGCATAATGATCAAATATCAATCCATCCACCCATCGACCTATCACATACAGTAGTAAATCTTTTTTAATTCCCCTACTTGGTGCATACTATCAATCTAGCTAAGGTAATTACATCGGTTAACCTGTTACGAGACTATCACTGTCACTTTTTTCTTTTTTTTGATAAAAGGAGCATCGCTCTCAAATTCATCTCTGAGATTTCGATCAAAAGTTCCATTTCTGAAATTGATAAAACAAATAGCCGATTGTACGATCCTGGGCAACATCCAGGCCAGGGTTTGGGTTTGGCCACAAGCTGCTGGCAACCCCACAACTGAACCACAGCAACCAAAATTACAAACAGACAGTCAACTAGCCAACACCACCCTCGTTTTTGTCAGTCACGCTGGCAGAGAAGTAGAAACGATCGATGTTACAAACACACAGGAAAAACAACATACTGTATATAGCAATGAGGCATAAGCCCTGAACAGTGAGTCCACTATAAATCATGTCCTCTTGCAGACAAGGCGATCGCATCTGCGCGGAGTCAATGCAGCCAAAAATCGCAACCGCCCGGAGTTGTGAGGACGAGGATGTTCATCTGACTCACTATGGCTCCATCAATCGACTCTGTGCAAGCAAGACAAGAATTAATCATCTGAGATTGATTTGATCTACATTTGTGTTACAGGCAAGAGCAGAATACCATTTGTGTCCCACAGGGAACTACAGCATATATAGTATTACAGGCAAAAGCAGAATACCATTTGTGTCCCACTGGAAATATTGTTCTGAACTGAATTTGATATACATAAATAACTGCAAACACTTACTTTTTAGGTGTTTAGTGCTAGACATAAATAAACACATTTGTGTCCCACCGGCAATATTGTTTTTCAACTGAATTTGATATGTGTAACTACTAACTAACTGCAAACACTCACCTTTAGTGGGAGCTACAGCATATGGTATTACAGGCAGAAGCAGAATATCTTCTGTGTCCCACTGGCAATATTGTTATCAACTGAATTTGATATAGGTAACTAGCGGCAAACACTCACTGTGTGCCCTCTACCGTCCTACAAGCCGTCTTCTGCTGCCAGTGACCATGGGAAATAACAAAATTAACCCTTTTGCTCAATGCCCGAGACCATGGCGTTGCCCCTGGAACCTTCGTTTCGACCATGAAAACACTACTTTTTTTCCAACGGTAAGGTGAGTGGCATAGACATAGCCAAACTCATTGCCAGAGATGTCCGCATTGAACAAAAGGGTTAGATTTGGTTAAAGTTGTGGAGGTCGGTCATTTTTGGCTAAACTTTCAAAAGAGGGCAAATTTTTCCATTTCCCACTGTCGATAACCCGCATGCTAGCCCTGGAACAACTGCCGTCTTCCGCTACCATGAGAATTAACAAAATTGACCTTTTTCTCAAAATCCGCTAAAAAAATGACCCACCTAAATTTTTGTAGCCAAATCTAATCCTTTGTTTGCCGCCAGCCTCCATGGCATTGAACTTGGCTATGTCAGTGGCACATACCTCGACGTTCGCTGCCGAAATGAATTAAGGTTCCAGGGTCAACGCTATATACCATGGTGTTGAGCTATTAGAGGTCAACGGCATAGTTGGAGGCACAGTCCATGGTGTTGACCCCACAAGGGTGGCAAAAATTACGGTGCAGCGTTGAGAGAGTGTCAACCCCATGGAATATTCATTTTGATTGCGAAACGCTAAATATTTTTCAACGCTAAGATACATGGTGCTGACATAGGGAAGTTCAATGCATGAGAGGTTGGCATTGAGTAACCGGGTTAGATTTGGTTAAGCTTGGGAGGTAGGTCATTTCTGGCTTAGCTTCAAAAAGAGGGTTCATTTTGTCATTTCTCACCCTGTGACGAGCGTCGATGACACGCCACCTCATCCTGCCCCAACCGCCGCCATCCCGG